>NC_045452.1:63809698-63945039 GCF_002776525.5 Piliocolobus tephrosceles
TTTCTTTCTTTCTTTCTTTCTTTCTTTCTTTCTTTCTTTCTTTCTTTTCCTTCTTTCTTTCTTCCTTTCTTTCTTTCTTTCAGAGACAGAATCTTGCTTTGTTGCCCAGTCTAGAGTGCAGTGCTGCGATCTCAGCTCACTGCTACCTCCACCTCCCTGGTTAAAGCAATTCTCCTTCCTCACCCTCCCAAATAGCTGGGACTACAGGCATGTGCCATCACGCCCAGCTAATTTTTGTTATTTTTAGTAGTGATGGGGTTTCACCGTGTTGGCTAGGCTGGTCTCAAACTCCTAAATCCAAGTGATCCACCCCCCTCAGCTTCCCAAAGTGCTGGGATTACAAGCGTGAGCCACAGCACCCAGGTCTGCACCACTTTCTAAGAACTGATTACTCTTAGCCCCACGTTGTTTGTTATAATTTTATTTATTGTCATATCATCTCCCTTAATACTCATATGCCTCCTGAGAGGCTAGAGTACCAAACCACTTATGTATCTTTACATTTGTAATTTTTCCACAACAAAAACATCAGCAATTTGTTGATATTCATTTTTATTACTATTGTAACAAACAATATTCAGAAAATGTGTTATAGACACACATACATTGAATTATGTGTATGGTTAGCTGTCAATGAATTACAGTCAGATGAAACCTGAACACAAGCAGAGTTTGCAATTGAATGGAGTGGAAACATAAAAATTTTAATGTCCAGCATAATCAAAAGTAAGAATAAAAGAATAAATAAGACAAAAACTATTATTTTACTTCTTATAATGCATATGAAAGAATTAAAAAGGGAAGGCAGTGAGAAAGACTTTAAAATGCCTTGTGGTGCCCAGGGGAATTTTCTTGCTAAAATAATGGCAAAGATGAGAAAGAGAATGCCACATTCCCAGTAATCAACCCAAAGAAATGGTAAAAGTGCGATACTATGGAAGCAATTGTATATAAAAGTAATAGATGTTTGCTTATGCAGCATGGTGGAAACTTACAAACTTATAAAAAGTGCATAGAAGTAGATTATTTAGTGTTTTTCCTAAGTAATTTTTCTTAAGTAATGTCTATTATGCTACGACTTCGAGTCTATATTTTCCCTGCCGATCTTACTGACACCTCTTCTGGATTCGTTAGCTTGAACATATGACTGTAAATTCACTTCGTATTATGTCATCAGCCTATTTTCCTGGATCCATCTCTTTTGCAAAGTAAATGAAATGTGTGCTGTTAAATTTTTTTACTATCGCCACGGAAATTTCAGCTTCAATGTTACTAATGGCTTGTGATTTTTAATTAACAGATCATTTGATTTTTATAAATATGTGCATGACCTTCCTAATATCATTTTAATTGATTTTGTTTAAATAGCTTTATTTCTAAAACTGCAATCAATATGGTTCCTAGAAAAAGGAAGCAGACCAAAAATACTGGATGTAAGCCATTTTACAAGATGTCTTTCTGTTCAAGCAAATTATTCAGAAGAAAGATGACCTTTTAATTATGCTATTCAATTATTTTCTACTATACCAAATGTATTTCAGTTTTTTGTAGTTGTAAGGCAGACTTGTTTGGGTCATTCTGATGAGTTCTCAAACACATGCTCAAGAAATACTTGCAAAACTAACTTGTTCCTGTTAATGAAAACAAACACTATTACGGTAGGTGGTTTAGATCCTAAACACATGGAAAACAGATTAGTTTTTAAACATTTTTATTATAGGTCAGAGTAATTTTTTATAAGTACATTTGTCTTAAAACACAATGCTCATTTGAGTAACCATGTCTGAGTACATACTGGAAAGGATATAAATAGGAGACATCACTTCCGATGTAAAAATTCACATTTTTATAGTTCCTTTTGGTTGGTTTCATGTGTTTTTCATGTCAATGGAAAGTTATATTCATGGAGAACTCTAGAAACAATGAATTATCATTATCAGCTTCAGGTAAGATGAAATGCAGAGAAAATAGCCAGTATAAACATGCCACAATTTAGTGATTATCTAAACCCCCCAAAAAATTTCTCTGATAAATCCTTTATATTTAGGTCAGGGGTGTGCAGGGAAGATGAGAGAGAAATTTGGAGGGACAGGAAAGAGGAGAATCTAGTCACACGACCTTTGGGATACATGGAATATTGATTTTCAGTCAACTCCTCTGGTTAATGGGAGTACACTAGTCTTTTGAACACTAGCAGATGGGCTAAGTATTACAGGTGGGTAATGAAAAGAATTGAGTATGATTTAGAGGGGTGTTAGGAGTACACAAAAATGTAAATGAGTCTAGTACATTTTGTAGACTAAAATGAATTTTTTTGAGCCTCACGATCTTCAAAACCTATTTGTCCGTCTGAAGTAAGCAATTTTTTACATAGAAGTCTATTTGGAGTTACACTTTTTTTGAAAATGTATTTAGGGGCTAAAGTGCAGATTTCTTACCTGCATATATTGCACAGTGGTGAAGTGCGGGCTTTTAGTGCACCCCTCACCCAAAAGGTGAACATTGTACCCAGTAAGTAATTTTTCAAACTTCACTTCTT
Organism: Piliocolobus tephrosceles; assembly: GCF_002776525.5. NCBI lineage: Eukaryota > Metazoa > Chordata > Mammalia > Primates > Cercopithecidae > Piliocolobus > Piliocolobus tephrosceles. The sequence continues at coordinate 63,812,238 of NC_045452.1, forward strand.
TCCCACCCTCCTACCTTTTGTAGTCTCCAATGTCTGTTGTTCTGTTTAAAGATATGCTTTTAAATATCCTTATTTTTCAATGCTATATTAAGTTATGAAAATGTTGCCTATTTAAAAAATCATTCAGTGACAAAATAAATGAGCAATTAAGTCACAAAAAGGTATAGAGTACTGTTACATGCATAGCATTAAGTGAAAGAAGCTGGTCTGAAAAGGCCACGTACTATATGATTCCAAAGATATGACATTCTGGAAAAGGTAAAATATAGAGACAGTGAAAAGATTAGTGGTTGTTAGGGGCTAAAGGGGAGGGAGGGAAGGAAGGGATGAGTAGGTGGATCACAAAGGATTTTTAAGGTGGTGAAATTATTCAGTATGAAATGATAATGGTTAATACATATCATTATACATTTATTAAAATCATAGAACTGTACAACACAAAGTGTGAACCTTTATATAAACTGTGAACTACAGTTAATAATGTATCAATATTCATTTATTAATTGTAACAAATGCACTAGACTAATGCAAGATGTTAATAATAGGAGAAACTGTTGTGGATGGGAGAAGTATATGGAATTCTAGGTACTATCTGCTCAATTATTTTGAAAAACTAAAACCGTATTAAAAATAAGTCAATGAATTATTTTAAAAGCTATCCTTGTATGTTTAGTTCCCATTCTTTTTATTAAAATAAGAATGGCAGTTTTCCCCGCAAAGAAAACAAATATTTTCTCTTCATAGGTTAAAAAGATAGTTTTCATGCTTAATGTTAAAAAACATTTAGGTGTTTATTTTTGCCATTAATTCAGTAGTTCAAAGTGACTAGTGCTTTTTGTTTAATGCCAAATCACTAAATTTTTGTAGTTAAATAAAAAAATAGGATGACAGTGTATGTATAATTTTAGTGAACTCTACGTTGTCCTGGGCATTGTGAATCCAGTAAGTAAAAGGTTAAGACTCCTAAGTCGTACATTTTTCAAATATATCCCATCCCTGAAGTATTATGGATTTCCCAAAAAGGTTAAACTGTATTTTCCTAGTGGCTGAGGTCAGAGAGAGAAAAAAAGCAGCCTTTGAAACAATGTGTGCTCAATAGTTAAAGTCTGTTGAGCCAGATGGCTATGAGGCGGAGGGAAGCACATTCACCTTTTATCTTCTTTATGTTATGGCTTCTGATTGTTCTTAGCAATCCCAGATGTTCCTTGCTTTAAACCTCTTTCTCTCCTCATTCCTAACCTTATGTCTTTTGTATTTCTTCTGGAAAGGTCTGTGGAATTGCCTTTCCCATATTGTGCTGAGATTAAGTCTTTAATGATGCATTTCCAAATGACCACAGCCCTTTACTCTAAGACAATAAAAGTATTTTCCATCTTTCCTAGCCTCACTCTTTAAAAGATTACCTATAATGGCTTAATTCATATTCTGAAAATAATTAAAATGAGGTCACCCTAGGATAAAACAATGCTGTGATGTGTGTGGTTCCACTTACAGCATCTCATTTCAAAGGTAATAAATGTATTTTTAACTGTTAATTTTTAATATACTGTTAAAATTATTATACATGCCAGAATTTCCAATATGGTTTTGATTTTTAAATATGGTATTTCCATGCCCACATAAAGTATCAGTCAGGCCTTCAAAGTTGCAAAATTTTACCAAATAGTGATTAAGTTACATAAGCTCATAAATATTAAACTAAAAACATGCAAATAAGACAAAAAACTTTTAGCACCAAATAAAGGAAAGATGTGGATATTAGTTATAACATAATTAGTTATATAAAATTATATGTAGCTGTATAATTATATGTAGTTATATAAGTAACTAGTTTTATATATATGTAAAGGCTTGACTGTGATGCTTTACAAAATACTAAGGCTGTTGAAATCTTGAGAATATAAAAATGGTTTATAAATGTTCCAGCAAGACAGCAATATAAGGTGAAAATACCCTCAAGGTATAATTACAGTTATTGTTTTTACAGTTTGCTATTTATTCAAAATTGCCTAACTTAAAATTATTAACATTATCAAAAGTTGTCTAAAATAACAAGGCAAAGATCACTCTTGAGGAAACTTTGCGATGAAAATGAATACCTTTTTCTAAAAAAATACCATATTTCCACACATTATTTCACTCTCAATATGTTAGCTAGATAAACAGTGCTCTTGCTGAAAATCTGCCATCAGTTTATCAAAGAAGCAGAATTTGCCTCTCAAGAAACTAGTCAAAAAGAATTTTTTAAATAAAAGACAATTCTCTTATCATGAGATTTTGAATTTATAAAAAGTACAATTGAATATTATCCTCTGAAAAACAGTTTCAGATTTAAGCATGCAACTTTAGTCTTTTTTTCATTGTTTGTAACAAAAATTTCATCAAAAATGAAAGCAAAGTAACTGTGAAAAATACATTGCTTCCAAAGCAAAGAAGATTTTTCTGATAGGTATTAGACAAAATCACTCATCTCATCCTTATGACTAATTTATCTATCTACAAATATAAAGTCATTTCTATACCAAATTAGCACATACCAAAGTGGACGGGAAACAGATAGTAAAACTCTAAGAGGACATCAGGCATTTGAAATGAACAATAATGGTGGAGGTGGGCAGAGAAGCCATGTGCTGGTGATGCGGTGCTGGGGTGACACAGAACATAAATAAAAGACAGTCTATGATAATACTATAGGGATGTTCCTCGTGGACACGGAATGTAACCAGAGAGGAAGAATGCAAAACTGTAGCCGCCTGAGAAGTGGGAAAAGTTTGCACAACACAGAAAGAGAGTTTGAGGATTTTTATTTTGTTTTGTTTGTGTTTTTGTTTTGTTTTGTGTTTTGTAAATTAGAGACACTGAGTATGCGGGAACTGTGCCATCATGAAAACTCACATTGACTAAAGGTAGCATTCCAAACATTTAAAAATACACTGAAGTGTTCATTTACTGGAATCCGGAGGTCATTTTTATACTGATTAAGAACACTGGGGTGCTGGAGAAGCCGTGGATGTCCAATTAGAACCATTTAACCAATCTTTATAATACACATGAATTAATAGTGGCTTGCCAAGATACAGTTGATGAAGGAAAGACCAAGGCAATCAGAGATCACTAAACAAAGAGTACTGGAGAGGAGGGGGGTGCACAGAGTTAACCAAAAATCTGCTAAGAGTTTCCCTCTAAATTGAACAAGCAAATTTCTCTCTTAACTGAACAAGCAAATTTCTTCAAGAAAGTCCAAAAGAACAATAGAACATCAACTTGAACTCTGCACTGGACAGGCCAAGCCTGAGAAAGGCTGTCACACATGCACATCCTTTTCTGAGGGAAAACACCTCACCCACCTCCTATTTCCCATACACTAGATACACTAGTTACATAAGCTCATAAATATTAAACTAAAAACATGCAAATAAAACAACAAAACCTTTTAGCACCAAATAAAGGGAAGATGTGGATATTAGTTATAACATAATTAGTTATATAAAACTATATGTAATTCTCACAGCCACTGCTGATCAGACCAGATCAGGGCACCAAACACAGAGCTGGCTAGAAAGTTATGGTATGGCCTGAGGTTAAACAAAAAGGAGAGGGACCAAGACATGCCTTCTCAGAATATGCACTGAGAAGCAGTGATGGATTGAGTCAGTTAAAGTGGGAGTTACAAAGGGTATAATGGACACGCAGGAGATGAATCAGTGGGCATGATGGGAAATAGGTGAGGTAAAGTCATGGGAACTGCGAATAAGCAGAGAAAGGCAATGAAATGAAGAGCAAAGCAGAATGTTGAGGGAGGATGAGAGTGCTGTGTCTCTGTAGCCTACATCTGGGACTCTTTTGGCCTGGATCCATTTCCAGTGATAGATCTGGGCCACACGTAGACTTGAAGTAACTTAAGTATACACAACCATAAGATTCTGAAGACAATAATCTCAGGTCAGCTTAGGACTGTTGTTAAAACAAAGATTCCAGAGTCAACCTGCCTGGTTCAAATTCCCACTCATTCACTTTCTAGCCTGTGCCAAGGGCAAGTTACTTATGTTCTCTGTGCCTCAAATTCTACTCCTTTATAAAGTGAGTATAACCATCTCATAGGTGGATGTGAGGATTAATCAGTTAATATGTGTAAAACCGACATCTACCCAAAGCTATGTAAATGTTAATTATTGTTTTATTATTTTCAGTGTCAAAATTCACAGCATGAATTTTATATTATTTTTATCTCAAAAGACCAAAGTCTGAGTATTTTACCTATTATCAGGAAGAGGAATTCAGTATTGTGCCTGAAAATAGTGAAGCTATTTCCCATGATGACTGTTCAGCTGTGAGCATCATGTAAGTTTTGTGTAAGGAAAATTCATGTGCTGTGGTCAAGAATAGGCTGAGGCAGACACCCAGTCCAACATGACTCAGCAAGTTTGGAGCACGGGTGCACAACCCCACATGTTAGGTAATCACACTTTGTGAGGCTCATTAGGTGATCACCCACATGAGCTGGTGCTTGGCTCAGAGCCATTATTGTCTATAAAAGGTATAACCTGCTAACACCATACATATAGTTTGCTTGTGCCCAGGCTCACCCTTGCTCATACCCAGACTCACTCATGCCCAGAGAAATAGTAAAGCCATGTTGAAATCGTCTATGATTCCTCGAGTGTTTTTCCAGCTATCCGCCAACTCACCGACTCCCCTTGGACCTCAGTTAAAACCTAAGCTTTCTATAGCACGTCACTTAACGTACTCTTTATTAACAATTCCTAGCAAACACTGGGAAACCATATGACTCAGAATTCAACTTTCCATGACAACATTAATTGGGTTTGCTTAAAGCTGCAATGGTAGCAATGTTGACAACTTTTCAGGTTAAAATCACCCCTGGCAGCTTTTATAACTGCTCCACTCATAATGGATTAGACTTACCTTTGGGAGAAGTCGGTTAAGCAGCATTCAAAGCTAATCAATAAACAAGGCTCATCTTCATAGAGTTTATTAAAAAGACTATCTCTATATTAAAACAAATATATTTTATTGAGCAGTGTTCATTTTGGAATCGCAAGTTGAGATTTAAAGAAATTGTCAATCTATGGAACAGATCTTTGGGAATTGACCCCAAATCCTGATAGTAAAAGTTCAACTTGACCTTGCCATTAGGAGAACCTTGATGGAAATATTTGAGAAGCTTAGCCATATTAGACAGCAACCTCCCATTCCCCATCTGCGACATGAGAAAATTCAGCTCACAACACTGGTTAGGGTTCTGAATTTTCTAATTATAGATTGGCCTTTTACCAATTCATGTGGATTCTAAATCTTACTAATCTGTCTTCATCATAAACATAAAACCTCAGCCAAGGTCCTCACCTGAGGGTTGCCTTGAGCAATTTGCTGTAATTCCGCTCCTAACAAATAGGAAGTATCAACCAAGAACCAGTCTCAGTATTTCATACCTCCAGGCATTCTAAGTTTTCCCTTGGATCAGAATTGAACACATTCTGGCATCAAATTCTCTGGGCTCCTCCCAGAACTGTTTTTCTCCCTAATATTTTAATATTATGATTTTGACTTTTATTGAAGGCCTTTACAAGAAAGAGCTGCATGAAGCCCATTTCCGCATTTTCTGTGAAATTGGCATAAGGACATTGCCCATTACATGACTCAATGTTCCCCACCTAAGACCCACAAGAGAACTTGGTCTGAGTTTAGTACCAGTAAAATAATGTGCCTCGAGAAAGCATTAAGTTTTCTTCTTTTCTATTAGTTAGCTATGTAACCCATTCTCTCTCTCTCTCTCTCTCTCTCTCTCTGTGTGTGTGTGTGTGTGTGTGTGTATTTAACTTTGAATGCTAAAACATACAGCCAGTTTTAATGTGTAATCATACACACTGGACTGGCCTCTGCAGTTGGCATGCTTAATTATTATTCTTTCTTCTCAACTTTCTTTCCTCTAACTTACTCTGATACTGTTAGTGTGTAGATCTTTTTCTGCAAGCCAGCTAAAATCCATATTGGGAAGAGGATGAGTATACTCAAGTCAAATTTAAAAATATATTGCTTTACTTGATATAGGTTTTTAAATTATATTTTCAGTTTTGTTTCATAAAATATTATTGAATTCAACATAGGATAAACACCTTGTTAAATGTAGAATTCAATGTGAGGTAATCGTATGTCTCTGGCAAAATTTTCCAGACATAAAGTTATAAATCAGGGAAAAAAATCCTTAGGGGCAGAATCACAATAGCCATAGTGAAAATCCATTCATTCATTCATCATTTTAGTTAAGTCCAGCATTCAACAAATGTTTCACAGTGCCAGCTTTGTGTAAAGCAGTATGCTGATCACTGTGAAGAATAAAAACATGAATTAAAAATGGATCACCCAAGATGAATTAACGGTTTAGCAATTAAGAGCCAAGGTGTTTACCAATCTCACTTAAAGCAGGAACGAAGTATTTCCTGTCTGCCAACATCCTATGCCACTATGCCAGGATTTACTTTTTTTAAATTGAAGTTGGAAAAAAAGTCTTGTAAAGATAAAATAAAATTTTGTTCTGAAGAATTTTGATGCAAAGAGAAGAAAAAGTTTACACAAAAACATTAATAATTAAACTTCCCTCAAATTGAGTTATTTGCTAAAAAGAATTATGAGGAGTAAAAATACTAAGGATGACATTACTGCAATCTGCCAGTAGTTAGACATGTAGAATTTATTTTATTTTATGTATGTTTGTATGTATGTATGTATTTGAGACAGAGTTTCACTCTTGTTGCCCAGGCTGGAGTGCAATGGTGAGATCTCAGCTCACTACAACCTCCGCCTCCCGGATTCAAGCGATTCTCCTGCCTCAGCCCCCCGAATAGCTGGGATTACAGGCACGTGCCACCACGCCTGGCTAATTTTGTATTTTTTAAGCGAGACAGGGTTTCTCCATGTTGGTCAGGCTGGTCTTGAACTCCCAACTTCAGGTGATCCACCCGCCTTGGCCTCCCAAAGTGCTGGGATAACAGGTGTGAGTCACCACGCCCAGCCAATTTCTTTTATTTTAGTGTAAGCAATATTCTTTCAAAATAACACTTTCTTAATGGCAGACAGCATTACTGTTATATGTGGGCTGACAATATAAACATTTTATCAGTGTCCTAAGCCCTCACACAGGAAGTAGGGTCATGGGAATATTTTCACAGCTTGCTGTTGGCCTTTCAGGAATTGAGGGTGGAAGGTTGCTACAATCATTTGCTTTTCATATTCTGCTTGTCCTTTTTCATGAGGTGAATAATGCAGGGGTCTGGAAATCCATGCTGGGTTGGGGGTTTTGCCTAGAGATCTGTTTAGAATAGCTACCAAAATTCCCAGCTTGTGGTCACTGAAGGTCATTTGGTTGATAGCTGAAATTTCAATTGGAACCTTGTCATATAATCAGGATTTAAAGCCCAGCTGAGACTTTGTCTCTCCTGTGAAAGGGGAGGTTGTTTTATGATTAGCTTCAGAATGTTAAATTAGGTCTTGGCAATTAAGAACCATTTTTGTAGCTAAAATTGCACTATAGAAACACCTGTCCAGAATAGCAAAGTAAGACAGGCTTAAAAAAAAGTCATGATTCTCTTATGCACTGATTCTATTATGCATGAATAGTTCTGCTTTCATTATCAAACGCTAGAAGCCACACTTAACCACTCTTGAGAAAAAATACTTTTTGTATCCTTTAACAGTGATTTCCAAGAACAAGTACCAAATTAAGGTATCTTTTGTATGTGGCACAGAGAAATGATTTGCATAAAGATTCAATTTTTAAAATGACTGAAATGTTTCCCAATGTATTCCCAATATTGTTTTTTTCTTCTAGTAGTAGTCCTCATGTTCTTAGAAAACGTCTATTGATAACCTATAAAATCATGTCCTAAAGTAGGCAAGGTTCAATAAATTCTTCTGCTATTTATTACAAAGGAGACTCAGCACCTTCAAGTAAGAGACAATTGAGAAAAAAAAGAATCAAGAAGATAGGAAAGAAATTGAACAAATTTCAAAATTACTAAAGTTGTTCTTATCAAAATAATACATCAATTTTTTTTCACAGACCATGCTGGAATAGGGGCTTAGTACAGAGAGTGTGCAGTGAGAACACCACACACACACACACACACACACACACACACACACACACACACAGTGTTTATATACATATATATACACACACAGACACATGCCTGTACATATATACATACATTTGAATGATATTGAAGTATGGATTTCCATTTCTGGCCAAGATGGAATCACAAGGACTAAAATCACCCTCCTGCCTAAAAGAACAAAACAAAACAAAACAATTTAAACAACGACTTTCAAGAAACTGGACATTGGGCAATGAAGGAAGTGATTTTAAAGAGGTGAGACCTTGCTTGCCCCCAGCTTCCTGCTTTGAGAGTTTCTAGGCTGTAGGATAGGCAAGGGAGACCCAAGAGGAGCCTGGCAACCTCCCTGAGATGCAGAGACAGAGTTGAGAGTCTGGGGAGACCAAGGCAATCAGAGATCACTAGACAAAGAGTACTGGAGAGGAGGGGGATGCACAGAGTTAAAAAACCAAAAATCTGCTAAGAGTTCCTCTCAAGAAGCACTCAACATAGTACTGATCACCACATACATGTAAGGAAATTACTGAAGGATAAGAAAGAACCATCTAAGAAGATTAAGGGAACAGTGTCTGGAATTCACATAGGGTCTGGAATGGTGCTTCCTCCTATCAAACTGGGAAAATCACATAATTCTACCATAATTGGGTAGAAAACTCAAAAGGATCTTAATCGGTCCTAGTAAGCATTATTCTGGTCCCGCCTAACAATTCTAAAAAGTAAGACCTGAAAATGACAAACTGCTTCCAAGAAATTGTACTATGCCCCCCAGATCAAAATTCAAGAATATTTGTAGGAATGCAAATCACTTAGGTTCAAATCCCATCTTTGCCACTTACCTGCTGTGTGACCTTAGGCAAGTTACTTAGCCTCTTTGATGCTCTGTTTCTTTATCCTTGAAGGAAATATAATGATACCTATTTGATGAGGTTGTTGTAAACATAAAATTAATCTCAATATATGTAAAGTATTTGTACATGGTCTCCTCTCACTAAATATTGTCCAGGAGTGTCTTTCTAAAAAAAGATAAATATATGCATAATATGTAAATTATACACACACACACACACATACACATAACAAGCATGGAACATGGTAAAATTCACAGTATCTGACATACAATCAAAGATTACCAACATGCAAGAAATGGGAAAATACAACCAATAGTGAAATTCAGTCACTCAATTGAAACTGACCCAGAACTGATACAGGTATTAGAATTAGCAGAAAAGGGTATTAAAACATATGTGACTGTATTCCGTATGTGCACAATACTAAGTGGAGACATAGAAGATGCTTAACAATATCTTAGTGGAACGTCTAGAGCAGGAGTCCCCAGCCCCTGGCCCATAGACTTGGTACGGTGGCCTGTTAGGGACTGGGCCACACAGCAGGACGTGAGCCGCAGGCAAGCCAGCGAAGCTTCATCTGTATCTTCATCCGCTCCCCACTGCTCACATTACCACCTGCGCTCCACTTCCTGTCACACCAGCATAGCATTAGATTCTCACTGGAGCACAGCCCCTATTGTGAACTGCGCACGCAAGGGATCTAGGTTACGTGCTCCTTTAGAGACTCTAGTGTCTGATGATCTGTCACTCTCCCACCACCCCTAGATGGGACTGTCTAGTTGCAGGACAGGAAGCTGAGGGCTCCCAGTGAGCTTATTCTAGATTATGGCGAGTTGTATAATTATTTCAGTATACGCTGCAATGTAATAATAACAGAAATAAAGAGCACAATAAATATAATGCACTTCAACCATCCTGAAACCATCTCCCCATCCCCCCGTCCGAGGAAAAATTGTCTTCCACAAAACCAGTGCCTGGTGCCTAACAGGTTGGAGACCGCTGGTCTAGAGATGCTCCTGACACCTCTGCAATTTGAAAATCATATCTCTACGCTGGAAAACTACAATGTGTAAGATGAAAACACACTGAATAGGATTTATAGTAGATCAGATCCTGCAGAAGAAAAGGCTAGTAAACTTGGAGATATCACAGTAGAAACTATTCAAAATGCAGCACACAAACATAGAGAAAAAAAGAAAAAAATGAACAGATCATCAGTGAGTTTGGGGGTAACTTAATCAACTTGTATATTTTAAAAATATGCAGTCGATCATGTGTCAGTTATACTTCAATAAAGATGTTTAAAAATAAGAAATTTGATATGTATGCTAAAGAAATTTATAGTCTAGTCATTGAATCAAGGAAGATTTATAAACAACATGCTACATAGTAGCATAAACTGTTACCACCTTACAAACACTAAGGTAATAGCATGCAAAACAATTCCTACTAATAAAATAAAATCACACTTTTTCCACCCAGAGAACAGTTTGAGCATCTTATACTTTTTAATATCTTAAACTTTTCAGCATCTGATAACAAATCTAATGTTACTGAAATAACATTTGGAATAACCTCTTTTAACCTTTATAAAATACATTATCCCAATTCACATTTTCAACATACAATTAATTTTTTAGAGATAAAACTTTTGAGTAGATTTAATTGCCAAAATAACTACCTAGGAAATGGAAATAACCTTCAATTATGAACTGTGATCAAAGAGAGCTTTTTCATTTTTCACATTGTTTTGTGAAATGACTTTCATTCCCCCATCACCTTCTAAGTAACTTTGACATAACATTTATTTTTTATCACTAATAAAATACTTTTGGTTGAATACAATTTAATGAGACAAAGCCTTTGGCCAATTCTAACACAAATAGATTTATATTGGAGGAAAAAGGGCAGCCAGGTGCTAAAATGAAGCTCTCTTGTCTTGATATCATCCATGTTTGAATGCTTCCAGCAGACTCTGTGGATTACCATGGTAAGGTATGAAGGTTTACTAAAACTGACTTCTAAATTAGTGACAAGGAAACATCTCCTGTCATTAATTCACTGAGAATATATGGATCTACCTGGCAGGATTGGAAAACGAAATTTATCTTATTCTTTCACCATTCTCAGAGACTTTGCCTCATTGCTCGCTAAATAAATTAACTTCTGAAGGATAAAAACGAAGAAAATGGATAGAGAACTTAGAAGCTGTTGAATAACAATGGAAAGTCCTCATCTCTGAAAAATGTTTTTGGAAGAGTAAACAGAAGTTTATGTTAGCACATTTTCTTTATTCTAAAAGTACATCAGTTACACAGTGAATCATCAGTTTAAGAACTTGTTACATTAAATGTCCACCTAGATTGTAAGATGCAGCCCGATGTCAGAAACATTTGAGCCTTTGAATCAAGGAAACTTTACCATAATCAGAATTTAAAATTTTAATATACTTTAAACAAATATGTATATGAAAAGAGAACCTTGAAAGTAATACATCAGCTTCAATGCAACTTACCTCTATAGGTAAGTTTAAGGAAACTTTCAAATATATATGACTTTACACCTGAATTTATTTACCTCCAGCTCTTTCTACACATTTAGAAATCATATGGCCCTGGTGCAAAAGAAGGAATGAGTTTCTGTAGCCAGGGGAAGTGTGATTATTATTAGGTAGATTATGTATAGTTTTACTTTACTTTAAAATAATTGCTTCTAGAAATTTGAATCTATCTGAATGTTACCTAATTCTTCCATGTTTAGCTTAGGGTCTATCTTAAATTGCATAGTGAAATATTTTGTGTGTGTATCTTGCTCAGAAAAGTAAAAGAGATAATAAGATTTAAAATATTTCACAATTAGAAGTACAGTTTATAAATTGACTCCCCTTTCATTAAATCTGTCTCAATCAACAGTCTGCTCATCAATAATTACTCATTGGAACTTAACATATACAAAATATTTCATTACACTTTCATCAATGGTGGAAACACAACCAAACACTAAAATCTCTAAATGGGTAATATTAACACATTGAATATGAACACTGGAAGTTGTGTCCTTTGCTTAAATAAATGATGTCAATATCACTGGCTGAGTAGCCAACACCTGGAAAGTAAAAGTGTTTTAAGACTAGAGGAATGGAATGGGAATGCGAGGCTCCCCGGGACTCTTGGAAAAGATAGAATCTATGAAGGAGGAGGTTTTGCTTCTATCTGACTGAAATACCTTAGACATGACTCATTCAGTAGTCAAATAAGGCAGCCTTGAGTGCGACATTAATCTGAAGGAAATCAGTGCCTCTCCCACCATTCATTTACAGGGCCTGACTTGCCTGCTCCTGCCTGTTTTTCTTGTTCATTAAAGCTCTCTTCATTTCATTACTCTTCTGTTTTCTTGCTTGGTTCCCATGAGTGCTTCGCTTCTCACTAATTGCAATTCTTACGAACATCCTCGAAAGTAGCTGGTGCATGTAATTTGGAAGCGAGCGCCTAAAAAGTTTCTCATTAGTATACTGTAAGAGTTAGAACATACCAGGATTTCAAATATTTTGGAAGATCTCTACCATTAGTCTTGAGTTGGAAAGACATGCTTTATCTTTTTTCACTGGTTTGAGAAATTCTTCCATATTAATGTATATAAAATTCTGTTTCTGCATTTTTCTGGAAGAAGTTTCATAGTTTATATCACATTCTGAGATACATTTTCCTTCCCAAAAGGATGAAAATCATGGTTACATGTGCTTTCTTCACTCAGCCAGTATTTATGAAGACTGTATTATAATCCTAAGAGTATGTTTAATACCGAGAAACAGAGGAGAGTAGTAGCTTCTTTCCTGAAGGAGTTTTTTGGGATAGACAAACATCTAAATTGACCACCGTAGTACAATGAAGCAAATTCTGTAATAAAAGTTGCTGAGTGCTCTTTAAGGACAGAGGAGGGAGAAACTGAGTCTAGGAAAAATTATAAAAGTGTTCATTCAAGTTGGGACATTGTTCATGGGTCTGAAAGCCTAAGGAAAAGATGAGCATTGTCGCTCCATTCCTTGGATCAGGCATGGATAAACTGTAATACACAGCCATCGGGGGTTTAGTGACTGAAAATTCTAGTCTCTCACCAGTAGTTAAAAGGAATGTAGCCCAAACTTTACTGATTTCAGAGATTCTATTGACTTCTCTCTCTCTAAGAGTCTCTTCCACTTCCTAGTTACTTCTAAGTTTTCTGCAATATAATTCTGCATGCATTTTGAAATTACTCTGGGCATTCCTCTCTGGCCTGCTTATTTGGCCCCCATCCTTTTGCTCTGCTACTAATAACCCTCAGAAAGTCTCTTCTCTGTTGAGCACAGCGGGATGTCCATGACCACTAGTGATTCCTTTAGCTGGGCCCAGGAGTCCAAGTCCTGGTATGTCTCATCACTTCCTAGTGGGGCTAGGCATGGCCACTTGAGGACAAAGGACTCCATTACTGCCCAGAGATGATTGCTTAAAAAGCTGTCGCTTCTGTGTTCTACTGTTCTTGCAATGACTGCAGCTGGCAGTAAAAAGGGCAAGGTCTGTGATTATTCTGCCTCCTAGCCTGCTTCTCCATAACCAGGTGTATTGGATACTATTGGTGTTCCTTCACATCTCTGTTGCCAGTTTTTTATGCCATTCCCAGTTCTGTGATCTACTAACTGCTTGCACCTGCAGCTTCTCAGAGGCCTGCTCTTGAGTGCCAGAAGCAGAGCTGAAAGTATCTGGAGTTTACAAATCCTCATTCTTATCCACCTAGCCCAGCCTGTAGCCAATGACTAACCGATGCTGCAAGCAGATGCAATTCAAGCCCATTTGCCTCAAGGCAGGGCAATGACTGAGGTGGAGTATACACTCCAGAGTTCTCCAGAAGGTAAAGCCCAGGCTGGGACTTTACCTGAAATTACATCCTTTCTTGGCTTATTCCCCTCACATAACCTGTTTCTCCTGTACCCTTTCCTATTTCCTCTCCATAAACCACTTACATGCAAATCCTCTCACATCAGAATTTGTATTGTGGAAACTCAACCTAAAATTCTAGGTTAATACCATGCCTGGAATTCCCTGGTCCTGAGGAAGTAAGATGTTTCTCCAGTCCCCAGAGCAAACACATACCTGCTTGCTTGTCCCATGTTGAAAAAGTTCCCAAGATGTTTAACAATGATCACATTTTTTTCTTTTTCAGGGAGAAAATTGTGGCCTTGCCTCAAGGCACCAACAAGACGATCTCAAAATAGACTGATATTAGTACTTTCAATATCTGGATTATACAATCCATGGTCATGAAACTTTTTTCAAAGTTTGAGCTGGAGTGGAGGGGAGAAGCTAATAGTACACAAATATTGCAGAAGAAAAGATTATCATAAGAATTCCAATATGACTGGAGTAGAGTACATGCAGCTGTGAATAATAAAAGATGAGAATCCAGATGCGGATGGACTTTACACCATACTTAAGAGTTTGACCTGTATCCTACAAACATCAGGGGTATTTAAACGAGGTAGAGATATGAAGCAGAGCATTCTTTTTATTAATAAAAGATAAAGGTCAGAATGAACTGGATGAAATGACAAGGGGAGATGACTGGACGTACAGATTGAGAAGTCATCTGCACATGGAAACATAGCTCATAATATAAAATAAAGCTATTGATAAAAATGGCATCATGTAGGGCTGCTGTAAAAGAAAAGAAATGAAGATGGAGGATGGTACCTTTACATACTGAGGGAACACCCACACAATGCAATGGGTGAGCCCACTGAAAGGCGGAAAAGCAAATAGAAACTAGGAGAGATTAGTGATGGCAGCGGTGGCCTGTCTCAAGCGGCTGCTGCCATGACTCCAGTTGCACTCGGGGAGGCGTGGCTAGGGCTAGGTGCTGCCTGTAGCTGGTGGGAGCGGGAACAGGCAGAAGCCCCACCCCCTTCTCAGTTGACAGGGTGGAAGCTTCTCACTCCTTGGGCGCAACTGCAGACCCAGGCCTCCCTGTACTCTCAGGGGCCGGGAGCTGGCAGGAGCCCCACCCTACAGGGTGCAGCTGCAGCTGCCCAAGCTGTGGCTGTGGACCCTGGCATCTCTGCACTCTCGGTCCCGGGAAGGCCTCCCTGCTCCTGCAGGCTGGTAAGTGCCTGCTCCCGCTGCCTGGCCTTTCCTTGCTCCCAGCGCTGGTTCCGATCTCAGAGCAAAGTTGAGGCCAACCCTGGGCACTGTCACAACCTGGCTGGGTGTGTGCTCGTTCCAGGCAGTGCTGACACACGAGCCCCCTGCTGCCTCAGGCCCCTCCAGACTTTGGGCCCGGATGAGCACAGGAAGGAGGTTGAGGGGATGCTGAGGGTAGCTCGTCACTGGCCTGCAGGTTCCTCTCAGCACGAACAGCCTGGGCACCATGAACAGCAGCCGGAAGTAGACAAGCTCCTGGGCAGAACGGGGCAGGTCCCCAGTGAAACCCCATCTTCAAGCAAGGAAGGCCTGAAGCCTGGAGGCAGGACTGCCAGTCCCACAGAGGAAGTGGTAACCTATCTGCTTTTTCTGGGCCCATCTATGGCTGCCCATGGACTAACCAGCATGCACGTCTTCCCTCTGAAGCCCATAACCCTCCCCACTCACCCACCCACTCAGCCAGACTCAGAGAGTTGATGACCAGCTGCAGAGAGGAGTTACCCACCCCAAGGTCTCCTTTCTAATGAGAGTTCAACACTTGTCAGGACACCCTGCCTGTGGAGAGGAGCTAAACACCACAGGAGCTGCCCATTATGGGTCTCCTCTGAGCTATTCTGTTGCTCAATAAAACTCTTCTTCGCCTTGCTCACCCTTCACTTGTCTGCATACCTCATTCTTCCTGGACACAGGACAACAACTCAGGAACCACCAAACAGTGGGGCTAAAAGAGTTGTAACGCAAACAGGACTGAAACATGTCCCTTGCTCGTCATGTTGCAGGTGACAAGAAGAGGAGAAGAGAGAAGGAGAGAAGACTTGCAATCCTTCAGGGAGCCCAGACCTAGGACGTCCCCAGGCCAGGGCTGTGACACCTTCTTTGGGGCTCTGCGGTTCCTGCCATCTCCAAGCTTCTGGGCACCACCACTGTCCCCGGTGCCAGCTGTGGAAGTTGCTTACAATACACCTGGTCCAGCCGCAACCTTGCAGGGAGCCGGCACCCATGCTGGCACCTGGAGCTGTGTGCCCTGCCACAGTCAGCATGCCTGACTTGTGCACAGTTCCCAGACCCCACGCTTGCTCACACACCCCTTTCCGCTCTGCGCCTGGCTCATCCTTGGCAGGCATGGGATCCAGGCTGGTAGTGTGAGCTGAGTGCAGCCTGCCAGGCCAAGTGGGTGGAGCAAGCCCAGCAGGCCCAAGCAAAACTTGGGCAAAGGTGCCACTGGCCATAGAAGTTCCCGACTGGTGAAGTGATGCCCCAGACTCTCGTGGCATTAGTACCATACAATTCCTACAAAAAATAATATCAAGCATCAAATTCTGTAGGGAAATTAAGTAATGTGACTAAAAGCAAAGGATTTGGTGATGAGAATGTCATTTGTGATTAAGGGAGAACAGTCTTCTTAGGGTGATAAGAAAGAACACCAGATTATAATAAGTGAAGGACTGTATGAAATTCGAAAACATGGAGCCAGGAAGTGTGTTCTTTTTTTCTATATATATATTTTTTTACCTCCCCTCACCCCCTGAAAGAGAAATTAGTAAGTTACTTAAATAGGGGATGTAGGGATAAAATAACATATTTTGAGAGTGAGGAAGACTTGGACATATCAATATAACTCTGGAGGAGGGTTTCAGAAGTGAAAAGAAATGTGGAATATTTACAAAAAGGGGACCTAAATGATGATCAAGGTCCTAGAGTATGAGGGAAGGATGTTATATCAGTCAGGGTTCCCCAGAGAAGCAGAACCAGAAGGATGTGTATAGGAAGAGATTTGTTGTGAGGAATTGGCTCACTCAATTATGAAGGCTGAGAAGTCTCGCGATCTGCCAACTGCAAGCTGAATCCCTGGGGAAGCCAATTTCAGTCTGAGTCTGAAGGCCTGAGATTCAGGGGAGCCGATGATGTGAACCTCAGTCCATGGGAAAGAGAAAGCTGATGTCCCAGCTCAAGGAGGCAGGCCAGAAGCAAAAAGCGACAAATCGCCCCTTCTTTCCCCTTTTATTCTATTCAGCCATCAATGGATTGGATGATGCTCACATTTATTGGGAAGGGTGATATTTACTGAAGCCACTGATTCAAATGCCAGTATCAGCAGGAAATTCCCTTGCATACACAGCCAGAAATAACGTTTGGGTACCCCTTGACCGAGTCAAGTTGATGCACAAAATTAACCATCACAGATATCTTAGAGAGCAGTCCCAGGGATACCTTGCTCTAAAACAGGAAGGAAGATGGATACGGATGGGTTCTGTAAGCAGAGGCCAGCATGCCAGGGAGAACGGGTCCCAATGGTTCTTACCTTGTTTGAGGAACCAGGCAGAGTTGACTGCTGAGACTTAGAGAGATGGGGTTAAGAAGACAAAATGAGCAGAATTAAAAAAAAAAAAAAAAAAAACTGAACAGTAAATACAGGAAACATAAAAGGGCCAAAATTATACACAAGAGAAAGAATTATTTAGTGGTACTGAGGGACCAGTTGGTTTGGAATAAATGTGTAGTGGTACCATTCAGAACCTTTACAGAATTCTAACGTTCTGCACCAAGGACAAATACTAAAGAAAAAGGATGATTAGAAATGAAAGGAATGGGTATAATTGTTTTTGATTGGGTGTTACCATTGTCATGGCTGGGAGTAGATAATGGCTAAAGAAAGATGAAATAGAAGAGAAATTGAGGGTGCTGATGGGAGTGCATTCATGTGATTGAACCATGATGTCTAGGTTGAGTTGGAAAGAGATTGATTTCAAAAGGAAATTGTCCAATCTGGCAAACTGGTAGGACATATCAGGCAAGGAGGAGAGGATAAAGCAATCTTCAGAGGTAGACAAGCCTTCACAAAGTGTAACGATAGTAAGGAAGGCCCAACACAGGAAGAGAGTATGTGCTGTGGTATGGAGGTGGACAGCTGGTGGGCATTGAAAGCCCAGTGGAGCTAGTAAGCTAACTCCACACAAACAGAGAAGGGGCAGATCCCAGATGATCCTTGAAAGGAAAGAATGTACAGCTTAATGGAAGCTGAGACATAGAGAATGACAGTAAGAAGTGAAAGCAATGATGATACCCATATTCCTAACTTTTTGCCCTGAAAACCGGAAGGATAAGAATATCCCTAACAGAATGTCATAAACAGGGAAACAGGTCCAAGTTGAGAGGGAGGCGAAGTTAGTGTAAGTTAGTGTAAGATGTGAGGAAACTGGCAAGTAAAAATTTCATCTAGACTGCTGGAAATACACTGAA
The DNA here is from genome assembly GCF_002776525.5 of Piliocolobus tephrosceles. Lineage (NCBI taxonomy): Eukaryota > Metazoa > Chordata > Mammalia > Primates > Cercopithecidae > Piliocolobus > Piliocolobus tephrosceles. The sequence goes on from NC_045452.1 coordinate 63,830,631, forward strand.
AATATGAACTGAAATGTTCTTGGGGTCAGGCCTAGAGTGTTCTGTTTTTAGATCTCAACAACTTCTGGCCTTATATATTGACCTGTTGTCACTAGGACAAACTTCCCCCATACCATCTAGTTTCCTCCAATGATTAACAACTTAAAATTTATACTGTGGCCCTAGAGAATAATTAAAACCTAGCAGAAGTCAAGTGCAGTGGCTCATGCCTGTAATCCTAATGCTTTGGGAGGCCAAGACAGGAGGATTGCTTGAGGCTAGGAGCTTTAGACCAACATACACAGCATAGTGAGATCCTATTTCTACAAAATATTTAAAAATTAGCTGGACATGGTGACATGTGCCTGTAGTCTTTGCTACTTGGGAACCTGGGGCAGGAGGATCATTTGAGTACATGAGGTTGAGGCTGCAGTGAGCTATAATTGTGCCACTGAACTCCAGCCTGGGTAACAGAGTCATTGAGACCTTGTCTCAAGAAAAAAAACATCTGGAAGGTAAACATAAAATATTTCAACTAGAACACTAAATCACAGATGCAATTCAGGATACTTATCAATTTTCAATTTTGTAAAATAACTTGACTTGTAATTGATAAGCAGCAGTATGGTGATGTTGGAGCTGACTAGTGATTAATTCATACACACTGAAGTGGGAGTGGATGGGAGTGGAGAAAAGAAGAGCATCTTGCCAGGCTTATAAAAGTTATCAAGCATTGGCTTAAATTACAGTACAGGTCTGCCTGGGGGAGTTATCAGGATGCTCTGTATGGACAAATGCATAATTTCTAGCTATTGGGATACTTTAAACTCTAGGCAGTGAAGTGACTTAAAATATGTATACCCTTAGGGCCTAATGGAGTTAATTCTTCTTCAGAAACCTTTTTATTTTTCTCTTCAAAGGAAGATCATGCTCATCATATTGCAAAATAATTTATTCATCATAAGTACATACGTATTAGTAATTTATGGCTTACAAATATTGTCTCTAGAGCTCTTCTCTTATCCATAGCACTGTATAAATCGTCTTTATTAAGCTGAGTCCATGAGCTATACCTGCTAATTCTGAGGTTAATGCAAAAGACATGGAGATTAGCCTCTCAATCCAACTAACCAATAGTTCCTTCTTTATATCTCTCTCTTTTTTTCTTTTCCTACTTGAATATTGTCACTCTGGCACAATAAAGTTTTATATTTCTTATTAGAAAAAGTCAACTTTTTTTCAAATTAAAATAATACATGAGTTTGGTGGTTCAATCTTGTATTATTTCTTCCATTCAAATCACAGATAAAACAACTTATCCCAAAGTACATGCGGTTATTGTCCAACCTGGTAGACTTAATTTATCAGCTTCCTTCCCAAGTATTTAACAATTCTATCCACAGCCCAATAAAATCCCTTTTTATCACCAAGGGTGTATCCTTCCAGTGACTGACCAAGCACAGGTGTTGTTCATGAGGACGTAGAAATGAAATGCTCTCCCCAGAGTGCACAACTTTTTACGAGAATATTCAGAGTACAGTGTGTTCCAGGCATGCAGCACCTGTTACTCACTTGTTTAAATGTCTCATGAAGGGGACAGAGAAAAAATAGTTTCTCTCTGTCTCTGGGAACATACATAAATTTAGCATACAGTTCTTTTTCGGCCAAGCACAAGTTTGAATTACCTTAAGAAAGGCCATAAGATATAATTTCTTGAAGATGCTCTTCACATTACAATTTCTTCCATAAAATGAGAGAGGAGGTGGTGGCCAGGAGAAAGGAGGATAAAGATGGAGATAAAAGAAATGAAAAATAAAATGGAAGGCAAGATGATAAATCTAGAAATGAAGCTGGGATGAAAAAGAGAACTCATCAGTTCATCCCTACTAGTAATGTTTGCATTATGTCACAGTATTTGATCTAATTCTATTCACTTGATCTAATTCCAGAGAGCTGATTTTTAAATATTGAAAAATCACTTTCTATGTATGAAGATGTTATTGACCAACTTGACTTAGGAAATAGACTGAGTTTGTATTATTTTTCCTGTATTTTGAGATGAACTCAATCTAAATAGGAGATCTGAATGTTTTCTTCTCCCATGAGACCAACCAGCCTTAATCTCATTAAAATCATACTGGTAGCTGGACATGGTGGCTCACACCTGTAATCCCAGCCCTTTGGGAGGCTGAGGCAGGGGGATCATTTGGGGCCAGGAGTTCAAGACCACCCTGACCAACATGATACAACCCCACCACTACTAAAAATATAAAAATTAGCAAGGTGTGGTGGTAATCCCAAGGTAATGCCTGGAATCCCAGCTACTCTAGAGACTGAGGCATGAGAATCGCTTGAAACAGGGAGGCAGAGGTTACAGTGAGCTGAGATACCGCCACTGCACTCCAGCCTGGATGACAGAGCAAGACTCTGTCTCAAAATAAATAAATAAATAAAATCATACTGGAAAAAACTAAAATATTTAGGTCCGACATTACTTTATTAAATTTCTTCTTAAGTAAGTGATATGGTTTTGCTGTGTCCCCGCCCAAATCCCACTTTGAACTGTAATAATCCCCACGTGTCAAGGGTGGGGCCAGGTAGAGATAATTGAATCATGGGGGCAGTTTCCTCCATGCTGTTCTTGTGGTAGTCAGTCAGTCTCACGATATCTAATGGCTTTATAAAGGAGAGCTCCTCTGCACAAGCTTTCTCTTGCTTGCCACTACGTAAGACAGGACTTTGCTTTTCATTCGCCTTCCACCATGGTTGTGAGGTCTCCCCAACCATGTGGAACTGTGAATCAATTAAACCTCTTTCCTTTACAAATTACCCACTCTTCGGTATGTCTTTATTAGCAGTGTGAGAACAAACTAATACAGTATAGTCATTGACATTGCTGAAACCAAGGAACATTGGAATGGGAAGCACTTACTATGTGCATTCTGCGGTGGATAATGCTTATTAAGAGCACATTCTCACTTAAATCAACATAGCAATGATTGGAAGCAAATCATTTGTTACTGCAGAGTGCACATAGTAAGTGCTTCCCCAAAGTGCATGTGCATTAGTTGCATGTATACACGGGAGTGTGTGTACTCACAGGCACATACACACACATACCCTGCAGTGTTCAGACAAAGCTGTGATTGCTGAACACCTGCACTGCTTCAGCATTTCATTACAACATTGAAGTAAAACACCTGTCTACACACTTTGGACTTCTGTCACTTTTATATGTACCACTGTTTATTAATAGCCACTTTGTGAGTCGTTTTCCAGCCTTCTGGGGCTGCTTTTAGCATTGCAGACATACTCAGAAGAAGGGAATTCAAGGTCAGCAGTCAGTGTTAAGCAAGTCCTATATTTATAAAATTTTTAGAAATGAATAACTTATCATTCTTCATCTCCATCCTTGCTGGGCTCAGGACCAGCCACTATTTTCACCAAATCTTTTTTTAACACAGGGATGAACATCTAGCGGGCATCTGTGGTTCAAGCTCACTCAAGGTTTGTCACTCTGGTGATTGGTTAAGGAATAATAGGTTGGAATCAGCTCTGCCTTCTCTTCCTGCCAGTCTGGCTCACCTCAGGACCAGGTGCACATTTGATGGGAGCATCCAGCCTCTGAAAAACTCTTCCTAGTCGCTGCCATTCTTTCCAGGAAAGATAAGAAGTGCAGAGATGGACGACGTGTATTTTTGTTGGTGTATTTCTGCATATGTGTTTTGTTGACTCTCTTTTTGTTTCCCTTTTTTCTTTTTTTAATTTGTTTTTCACCCAACTGGAGAGAGGGCTTGTGCTAGGTTTTGGACTCTGATCTGCCTTTGAAGGCTCTTCCAAATGCAAAGACTTCATGTTCTTTGTTTATTATGGAAAAATAAACAATGAAAGTTTGTACAATATTGAGTACGTAGTCAGTGTATAATATGGGTAAACAAAAAATGTATGCACAGAATTATGAACAAAGCCATAAAAAAAAATTAAAATAAAAGCTATAAAATGAATGTATTTGGTCACATGTGGAAGTCTTCCCAGAGAATGATTAAAGCAAATAATGGGAATTCCTTAAATTTCATCAGGAAACCAGGTACTTCCCAGAAATCTCATTAAAAAGACATAAATTTAAAATGTAACTAATATCTGACAAAGAATAATGAAATAATACATACTACTATATATATGGTACAGAGTGGATATTTCATAAATATTTCTTTCTCACTCAAATAATTGTATAATCTATTTTTACAACAAATATTAGTAGAATTTGTAAAGAATAAAAAAAAAGAAGAATGGAAAGTTGCCTGTGGATTATCAGAACTGTCCAGTGGTAATTCCTGGCTGCCCAATTTAATCATTCTATTTATTTTGGCAGGCACCTGCTTACATGAGAGATGTGGCATCAGGCTAGGTAATAGACATAAACCGTAAAGAACATTTAGCTTTCTCTGCTATCGCTCAATACTCATCATGAATGTTTAGATCTTTATTTGGCATCTGAAGCTGACTCTTTTAGTAGAACAAGACTGCTTTTGGCTATCAAAAAAAATATTCTAATTTACTTAGTGATAATATTTGCAAGTATTAATTAATACACTCTAATTCTCTTTTAAAAATAAATTTCTGACAAGTGTTACAATGAGAATCTATCCCTCAAAATCTGATCATGAGATCTGTGATTTTTAAATTGATGGAATCAAGACACTTCCACCCCTCTCCTCTCAAAATCCAACCCCCTAAAATTCAGGAAAATAGAACAAAAACAAATAAATAAAAAATTGAATATATTCATTAAGAATTAATAGATATTTATAGTCCCAAGCCACAGAGTTTGAAGACGAACGTCAATGTAGGAATAATAAATAATTTAGAAGAGTGGAGGAGAATAAGCTCTTGCAGATGGATATACATATTTGGCCCCTAAAAGTTAGAAAAGGTTCAGGAATTGGAATTACACAGAATAATTTGAAGGAATTAAGGAGAGGATTTGAGAAACTGCTAGGGAGCAATTAGCCTCAAATTCCTGGTTCCCGCCCACTCTGAGCACCTTCAGATGACTGCTCCACTTCTACTACCCCTGCGGGCATGAGGCATCAAAGACAGCAAAGTACCATACAGAAAAACAAATGGAATTAATCTAACTGAGCCTTTCTTTTCCATCAAATTCTAGAATGCTGGTAGCCAAGCTAATAACCCCCAGGTAGGTGTAAGAGAGAATGTACTGCCTCTGAGAAAACTCCTGTGAGAATACAGGCATTTGGAGATTTCACAACACAGAAGCTAATTGGCCAGTTGTGGTAACCTCAGGAGGTTTAGCAGGGCAAAACTGCAGCCTCCACACATAGAACTTTCTATTTACTTCTGAAGGCCTTGATATTAATTAGAAAAGAACAAAAACATCATAGAAAACGTCTAAAATTAAAATGAGAAAAAAACTATAATGAATTCAGGGAGTGAACAAACCAAAACCAAAACCAAAAAGCACTGTAATTCATATCCCCGGAGAGGTAAGAGAGGTGTTGAACCCACAGAACAACATGAAAATGCATGAAAAGGAACACTTGTGAAACAAGAAATAGATATTTAGAAAATAAGAGTTTAACAAAGGAATTGGAAGATTAAGAACATAAAGAGATAACCAATAGGAGGGAAAAGATTAAAGAAAATATTAAGCAAAAAGTCCCAACATCTGACTAACAGGAGTTCCATAGAGAAAATCAGATAATTCCTCACTTTGAAGGATGTAAGTCTCCAGATGGAAAAGGCTTACTACCGAGTGCCTAAAGCTATAAATGAAAAAAAAAAAAAAAAAAGAAAAAGAAAAAAAAAAAGAAAAAAAGAAAAGAAAAGAAAAAGCAGGAATAAAGAGGAAATCTTCCAGGGAGAAAAAGGGGGTACATTAAAAGATAAGGAATAAAAATTGCTTTTGCTTTTTTTTTTTTTTTTTAATGATTATTATACTCTAAGTTCTAGGGTACACGTGCATAACATGCAGGTTTGTTACATATGTATACTTGTGCCATGTTGGTGCGCTGCACCCATCAACTCGTCAGCACCCATCAACTCGTCATTTACATCAGGTATAACTCCCAATGCAATCCCTCCCCCCTCCCCCCTCCCCATGATAGGCCCCAGTGTGCGATGTTCCCCTTCCCGAGTCCAAGTGATCTCATTGTTCAGTTCCCACCTATGAGTGAGAACATGCGGTGTTTGGTTCTCTGTTCTTGTGATACTTTGCTGAGAATGATGGTTTCCAGCTGCATCCATGTCCCTACAAAGGACACACACTCATCCTTTTTTATGGCTGCATAGTATTCCATGGTATATATGTGCCACATTTTCTTAATCCAGTCTGTCACTGATGGACATTTGGGTTGATTCCAAGTCTTTGCTATTGTTAATAGTGCCACAATAAACATACATGTGCATGTGTCTTTATAGCAGCATGATTTATAAACCTTTGGGTATATACCCAGTAATGGGATGGCTGGGTCATATGGTACATCTAGTTCTAGATCCTTGAGGAATCGCCATACTGTTTTCCATAATGGTTGAACTAGTTTACAATCCCATCAACAGTGTAAAAGTGTTCCTATTTCTCCACATCCTCTCCAGCACCTGTTGTTTCCTGACTTTTGAATGATTGCCATTTTAACTGGTGTGAGATGGTATCTCATTGTGGTTTTGATTTGCATTTCTCTGATGGCCAGTGATGATGAGCATTTAAAGTTCATATGGAACCAAAAAAGAGCCCGCATTGCCAAGACATTCCTAAGTCAAAAGAACAAAGCTGGAGGCATCACGCTACCTGACTTCAAACTATACTACAAGGCTACAGTAACCAAAACAGCATGGTACTGGTACCAAAGCAGAGATATAGACCAATGGAACAGAACAGAGTACTCAGAAATAATACCACACATCTACAGCCATCTGATCTTTGACAAACCTGAGAGAAACAAGAAATGGGGAAAGGATTCCCTATTTAATAAATGGTGCTGGGGAAATTGGCTAGCCATAATTAGAAAGCTGAAACTGGATCCTTTCCTTACTCCTTATACGAAAATTAATTCAAGATGGATTAGAGACTTAAATGTTAGACCTAATACCTTAAAAACCCTAGAAGAAAACCTAGGTAGTACCATTCAGGACATAGGCATGGGCAAGGACTTCATGTCTAAAACACCAAAAGCAACGGCAACAAAAGCCAAAATTGACAAATGGGATCTAATTAAACTAAAGAGCTTCTGCACAGCAAAAGAAACTACCATCAGAGTGAACAGGCAACCTACAGAATGGGAGAAAATTTTTGCAATCTACTCATCTGACAAAGGGCTGATATCCAGAACCTACAAAGAACTCAAACAAATTTACAAGGTAAAAACAAACAACCCCATCAAAAAGTGGGCAAAGGATATGAACAGACATTTCTCAAAAGAAGACATTCATACAGCCAACAGACACATGCTTTTGCTTTTTAACAGCAACATAAAAGCTAGAGGACGGTAGTGAGACAGCCAAGTATAAAGGAGTCCCCGGAAAACCTCCTACTGGCCAATGCACTGGGAGAATGCGGTGGAGCCATGGGAATTTTGTGCCCTTTGCCGCAGGGAGGAGCCTGGCTTCTCCTTTTCCAGGATAGTATCTAGGGTTTCTATCTGTGAGGCAAGAAACCTACTCGCAGGACTCTTGCTTTGCTGAGGGTCCCTATTTCCCTTTTTTGCCTTTCACCCAATGAACCCTGCTATTCTCATCCTTCAAAGTATCTGTGAGCCTAATCTTCCATGGTCATGTGACAAGTTCCCAGCTTTTAGCTGAAGTGAGGAGGAAGTCCTACAAGAGTAGCATAATCCATTTCAAATTCTTGATATAAATGATATCCATTCTAGTAGTTCACGTCCAATGGCACTATCAGCCTTACATGAAAATGAAATAAGAATATTTTGTGAAATGTTGTCTTAAAAAAATTACCTGTGAACTCTGTTTCTCCAGGAACTAGTGGATGCCCTACCCATAATGGAATAAACCAAGAAGGAGCAAGAATAAGGTCAATAGAAAGCAGAAAACAGGTAGTCCAAAATCAAGAGAGACAAAATAAATGACCAGGAGGTACAGAGGGTCCAAGATTATAGCTGGGCAGAAGCTTTCACACAGAGGAGAGCCATTTCAGATTGGACAAAACCATGCCCCACTCCTGCCACCGGAAGGATACTTCCAGGGGAAAGAGAGATGAAGAAGAAATGGAGAGATTACCAGCTAGATTTCGCTGTATCAGAATTTGAATGAGACAGGATTTTATATAGCTTGTTGGAAGGTGTATGGTGACTTAACTATAATTTCAAGACAAACCGAGAAAACTGAAAGAAAAAGTTTCAGTTAACCCAAGAAAAGATACTATAATAATATACTATAAATACAGTGTGCCACTTGGGTTCACTGTGGATAGCATTTACATTAGCCATAGTAATTATAATACTATGGATTTTTCACCACACTGTGATAGGGTTGGATAATGTTTAAAATTAATAGTCAAAATAAAGCAATACTATATAGGATTTAGAAACAAGGAGGCAAGTAGCGGAAACGCTAAGAAAGATGGCATTTCTCATCTCCAAAGAAAGATCACATTGGTGAGGAAGATAGTTGTGGGCTGGAAGGTAAGGGGGAAGGGGAACACTGTTATAAGCCTTTTAGCAGTGGTTTTTGAACAAATATGATAAAAAATTAAATTTTAAAAAAGTTTATGATCTCAGTTTTCAAAATCTAATAAAAGCTAATTTCCAAACATGCAAAGTCAATAACCAGACTCCGAACCCACCAAAACATAGCTGTTCCAGGAAATACTGCTTGAAACAGCCCACTAACTTCTCCTTCATTTATTAGAATTGTTGTTGTTGTTATGCATTCACCATGGCATTGAGGGCTAGGCAGGGAATGAACCAGAAAATGTCCTTGCCCTCATGCAATTTGTATCTTGTCTATAACAGATTAGATATAAAACATCAGTTCTAATTTAAGGGGGTAAAAGCAGAGAGAGAGAGAGAACATCGCTTGAAGGTGAGTCAGGAGTTGATGGTATAGATGAGTTGGTTGCAAAGTACTTTTAAGATTCAAATAATTCCTTAAAGTTGAACACATTTCTGAAATGAGTAATATAGAAATATCCAAGTTTTTATATCAATTCCATGGTAACTGCACTAGGGAAGAAAATAACTCAAGCTACTGTTTCTAAAAATTGGTTATGGAATTCAAACACTCTTCTGTCAAACATCATGGGACAACATGACCCTAACTCTAATTGAATTTTCTTTTGGGAGAAAAGAGACAACAGCCCAAAGCACTAATTTATCAATATATTAAGACTGTTGTTTTTTAAAGCCTATGCCAAAATTATATTTCATATTATACCCTTCTTATATAAACAAGGTGAATTAAAATTCACTGTACATACCCACAAACAGCAAGAGCTATTATCAGAGCTTGCTCTGCTTCCAAGCTCTCTGTCTGCTGAAAACATCTGAGCTTTAACCAACAATAAAATCTTACATTACCACTCATTGGCGCACACTACGCAACAGTGATGGTGTGGCAAGGTTGTTAAGGAAAAATGTTCATTTCACTTATTCATTCATTTAACAGTTGAGTGCCGCCAGGCATGGTGGCTCATGCCTGTAATCTTAGCACTTTGGGAGGCCGAGGAGGAAGGATCACTTGAGCTCAGGAGTTCAAGACCAGCCTGAGGCAACATACTGAGACCTCATCCCTATTTTTTAAAAAATAAAAAAGCAGTTGAGTGCTATCAGTAACTGTTCACAAGCTTGGAGACAGTGGGTAACTAGGAAAACGTTCTTGTTCTCAGCCAACTCATCTTGAAAGAGGAGGAAACAAGTTATATAAACAAGTCATTGGATAAATACTCCAAAAATCTTCAGATAGAGAAAAACATTATACATAAAATACAACACAGAGAATGAAGATGTTAAATGAAGTGCATCAAGAAAAAACTAAGAGCAATAAGTCACCCGGTAATGTCATTTGACCTGGTAACACCTCTGGTCCCATGATCCTGGCTGGAGAACATTCTTTTGTTTTTTTTCACCTAGTTAGTAATTTGACAAATCATCATTTTATCCCCAAGGTCCAACATCGAAAGCATTTCTTGGCCTGTCTTTTGGGCTTTCGCCTCCCAGAGCCTGCACTGCTGACTCTCAATTTTGCTTTCATTCCGATCTTATGTTTGCCACATTCTTCACCTACAGAGCAACCTCCGGATTTTTGACTCAGCTCACATATGATTTGATTCTTGCAAAACTCTTTTGGAACTTGACTGTCTAATGACCTAGAAATGTGTTTCTGTATGACTGCAAAGAAACTGCACTATGAATGGCAGTCTAATAGTTCTCTTAATGCAGAGTAGGTAAATCTTTCTTCTACTGCCTCTCTTTGCTGGTACAGAAGACTTATGAACTCTCAACATGGTGTTTGGCCCTTTCCAACATGCAGTGTGAAAAGACTTCGATTCTTATTAGAACTTCAGTCCCCAAGGGACTTGAAAGCATTTGAAAATTCATTTTACTAGCAAAATAAATATTATTTTATTCTTTTGGGTTTTACAACATTGATGTTAGATTTAATTAAAAGTGAAGAAATCCTAAAAATGATTCTAGCTACTGGTTAATTTTACATTTTAATACAACTAATATAACCTAATAAGTAGCTAGTTTTCTAAAATGTTAGATAACAATGAGACTGCAGCGTAACTAATTTTCTGCACAGAAGATGCTAAATGCAAAGGCAAATGAGTTGAGTGTTCAGAACTTTAAAACTTCCTACACACACAAGCCACTAAGAATGCCCAGGCAGTGGCTAAGTGTTGCTCCTGGGCATGTCATCTGCTAATGGGCTTCCTAACCCTAAATTCTTCTCTGTGGTCCCACAAAGAAAATACTCATGATCTCATCTAGGTCTCCCTGTTATGTCTTTGCCACAAAGTATAATCTTTTCCCATATGGGGTTCTTTTCAAAATGCAAGCCACTACACACTTTCTTTTTACAAGTTGGATCCCAGGTCTCTAATGCTGTCTCCTGCTGTGTTGAACATATGTTCAGAGTCTTTCTACTTATTTTTCTTTCCCCACTTGTTTTTCCACTGGTTATTTCCCACACCAAATTGCTTGACAAAATGAAGTTAGTAACATTAGCTTGCATGCTTTTGTGAGCCAGGTCTTTTACATCCTACAATATCCCACAACACAGAGACTAGCATGCTATGCATCTTATGCTTCAACAAATATTTGTTGAAAGAATAAATGAATGGTTCCTTTTTGTAACTTTTGTAAGTGACATTCAACAGATGTGACATTCTTTTTATTAAATAAATGTTTAGACTGCATCACCTTATTATATATACTGATTAACAGAAATGGGGCGTGGGAGTGACTGGATTAGTTAACCAGTTGTCTATAAGAATTGGAAAGGGAAACCAAAGTGAGCCTGGAGACAAGGCATTTTCAATAAAGGTGTCTTGAAAGGAGATAAACTGAGCTGATTTTACATCACAAAAAAATACCAAAAAATGCTTTAAGCAGGACAGGAAGTACAAGAATGGCAAATGAAGGTGCTGACTTTTAAAAAATAAATAAACTCAAGTCACCAAAAAGTTGTTCAGTAGTATGGTGAATAAGTTATTCAGCTGCAAAGGCACAGTTCAGGGAGAACATAAATAGCATTAAAGGAGTTATTAATCAGAAAATGATTAATAATAACAAAAAACCTCCTTAAATAGAAAATAGTCATTATGAACATAATACTCTAATTTATGATATCAAAGATGAAGGGCAGTCAATATCCTCCATAATGTATTAGAGGATGGGAAGGTCCTAACCACCCTTTGACCCATACCCACATCGCAAGACACAGAGAATCTTCCCTCTGTTTAAGCTTTCCTTTACAATTCATGAACATAAAATATGAGAATTAAGTTCAATGCAAATTTATTAGGTGAACCAAATCAATTTTTTCCTAATATGGGCACAGAATACCTAATTAGAAAAAAATTGTACACCATTCTTAAAATTAACATCATTAGAATGAATTTACACCCTGCATATCCAGAGCTGACCATGGGATGTCAACCAGGAAGTCCAAAGGTGAGCCTCAGTGGCCTGTCTTCATTGCCTAGCAATGGACAAGCTATCTTGGAGTCCCGCATTGACTCCAGCTGCATTTCAAAACCAAATTCCCACAGGATGAATGGCTCCTAGGAGAAGATGTTGCAATCTCCCACAGGCTCCCTGGGTCTCCAGGAGCTGAACTGTGACAGCTGGCACCTAACCTCTTAGTAACTGAGTCTAAAACATCGAGTCTTCCACCTGAAGGGAAATTTGCATATCATACACTTACTCAAATGTCATTGGTTGTTCCAGCCATGAGCTCTGATCAGTTTTCTATAAAGGCAATCTGACAATACCTCCCCTCAGGCATTGGATAAGAACCCTTTGATCCTGTTCCAGGATGTGTCTCACACAAAGAGAAGACTGATAAAAATTGCAGAGTAAATTAATGCGCCCTGGGACAATTCTTGGCCATTGAGAGACAGAAGCCAATGGGTGAATATTTCCCCCTTTTTCCCTTTGAGCTGATGATCCTAAGATATGTGTCATACCACTCAGGCTGTTCCACAGTGTTGAGTAACTTGTCAGCCAACTTGTCAGTGACTAAGTGGATAACCTATATTGGGTCATTTTCTCTCTCTCTATGTATTTCTCTGCCTATCTCTTGTTCCTGCCCCCATGAAATCACACTCCCAAATACACTGCTCAAATATCTCTGCTTTCAGGAAAACTAAGGCTAACACAGTCACCGTTGGGCCATTCTCTGCTTACACTGTAAGAAGTGGAATTACCAGGACACAAGCTGCCCTGCTCATAGCTGGCATGCTTCTCTGTGGAATGCTGAGAAAAGGGAGTTATGCATTGCTTCTTGCAAACCTTTGCGAGGTATTTTTATTTTGTAAGTTTCCCAAATAAAACCCATGCTCTGTGTTGTTGTATAATTTGCCATGACCTTCCTCACAACCCTGTCGCAATGACAGTTATAGGAAAATTTCAATACATCATTTTTATTTTTCCAAGACTGATAACTATAGTTATAGAAGTCTTAAAAAAGGTGTTTGAGTGAATGTAAATGGATGTGTATGTGAAAATGTACAGATTTGCAGACTCTTCTCAGGTTTGGTTGGTTTGAAAATTTCAACAATTAATAAGTTAAACTGGTAAAGTAGTTTGTGATGGCAGGTTCATTATTAAACACTGAAATGTCTGTAAACCACCCGTTATCTCTTGCATCTTTAGTACCCTTCACATATATCCTAAACTTACCAAATGTGACTGTATATAAACTGCATAACACAATGTGAGACCCATGATAAGCCTTCGTCAAATTTTGGTTTCCTTCCCCTACTGCCACAGCAATTTATGTTTCCTTTTTCCAGCTCTATGAAAATGAACTGAAAAATAGAACTTCCTAAATATGACAAATGTTAAGAAGTTTGCATTACATTTTTGGCAATGCTGTTAATGTCAGTGAGCTTCTCCAGAAACCTGTATTGATGTCATTTTAATATTTGAAATTGCTCATTTGGCAAACATAAACAGTACAAATAGGTTTGATTCTACAGCCTTTTGCCTGGATAATGGATGTAGACGTAGGTAACTGAATTTTCTGGTTCTCTTCAAATTCAGATGGCATGTCAGAAAAAAATGAAACTTTGAAGGTTGCTGTCATAGTATCTTCAGGATCAGGAATGCCCTGGGCTCCCAATTCCTTAGAAATTACTTGTAACTTTCTCCTTTTCTCCAACTAGTCACTCAACACCTAAGAACTGCCTGCCTCTGCCAAAATCTCCCAAGAGCCAGAGACGGATCCTTGCTCTGAAGCTCTATACTTTGATGGTGTTTGAATTTCTCTTCCCTTCTGCCTTTCTCTTCCTAGAACCTAGAATTTGTTTGCATACCTAAAACATGCCTATTTCCACTTTCATGTCCTTGATGACATGTGTGGCATCTCCATTTTTGTTTTTAATAAGGTTGATTCTCTCCTATGGCCTCTAGGACATAAAGAACCATGAAAAAGTCTTTTTGTTATTTCTTCTTGAAAGTAATTTCAAGTCTAAGATGTTATCTACCAGTTGACATCTAGCATTCCTCTATAACTGACTTTTCTGTTTGAGGAAATATTTCGGGATTGAGTGACTTTCTGCAGGGGACTCACTGGTCTTCCACGCTTACCCATAATAACAGCATATATTGTCTCCTTCAATTCTTAAACCATTCTTTTATAATGACACCATTGTTAGCTCCTTGTCAGAAAAAAATGAGGTTATCAGTTAGTATGATGTCACTTAGAATATGCTTGTTTCTGAAATCTAAATATTCACTGTAAGGTGGGTTTTGGTTCTGTAGTAATGAATATTATCACAGTACATGGCCAGAATGAGATCTAGCATTGAACATACTTCCAAAAGCCATATTCTTTTGGAAGTCTTTGTAACACAACAGAATATTACTCTCACTAAATCAGCCTATTCTTTACAGTGTATATAAATATTAGCTGCTTCTTATATTTATTTTTCCGGTGATATGTTTCATTATCTGAATTTCCCCATGAATAATGTTGTTTAAGAGAAGGATACACCTGACAAATTTAAACCTTTATAGCTTTCCGTGTAGACCACAGTCTACTAAGTGAACTATTGATTTGATGATTTTTGTTTGGTCTCAATGACACAACTTGTAATGTTAATACAAAGTGGAACAATTTCCAAAATTCAATTTTTAAAAGATCACATAAAGTCTCAAATGTAATCATCCACTTGATTAATTTTAAGATTACTAAAGCTATTCATCAATAGTTTGTATAAAAAGACATTGTGTACAAAAAACAAATATTCTTTTATCTCATATCTCAAAATGTTTCATAGAAACAGAATTACTTAGGGGTGATAATTTAAAATCAATGCAGATTACTTGGTTCCATTCCACACCTTCTGATAAGAGTCCCTGGGGACTAGAAGTCAAGGATTTGCATTTTTAACAAACTTCCTGGTTGTTTCTTCAAGGTACTAAAGTGTGAGAGCCACGCACCTAAAAGCTAACGTAAATTTAAAACTCTAATTTGGTGGTAGAAGGCTTTCAATTTGTTTTCCACACTAAATCTATTACACTAAGGTACTCCAAAAGATAAGAATCAGCACTTTTTTGCAGAGTAAGATGCCTTTTATTTGCTAACGTAAATAATAGCAAAAATAAGAATGAGCTATAAATTGTACTAAATGCTGATAACTTGAAATCTCCAAAATGGAATAAAAAACTGAGTATTGCACTTTAAATGGACATTAGGAGTGTTCCAAATTACCAAATGTGTTGCCATTTTGATAAATTGGTTTTAATTTTTTATCAGACTATATATAAATACCCTCCAGTAGTATGTGCCAGACAGTTCCATTAGGCATTCACAATTGCATTTACTTTCTTTAATGTATAAACCGTATAAACTAAAGATAGTTTGAAGATCATGGTGCTCAACTCCATTGCACTTCTGGGAATAGTTTCCCCTGGGTTTGGGGCTGTGTTTGCAGTAAGAACCCCAGAAAAAAATATGAAAATATAAATTGCAGTGTCTTTATTTGTTGATTTGATTTTGCAAACATTACTCATGAACACAAAGAGAAAAATCAAAATTGCACCTGATTAAAATGAAAACACATGATGGGTAAATGGAAAGAGATTTGGACTACCTTATGCGAAAGAGGAGAAAAATGTGTAATAAACGCACTCAAGTCCTGAGAGTCTAAGGCAAGCATAAATAACTCCTTGGCACTGTGAGATAGATTCTCCCCGCATGTGGTTCATTGCCAGTAAAGGACATGCCTGAAACCACTGCCCAAGAATTACAAGCATTTGCTCTTACTTTAAAATATTCATGTTTCAGCTGTAACACTTCATATTTTCAATTGACAGATATGGGAAAAAAAAAAAAAAAAAACCTTATTTTTCTTTTTCCCCTTCCTGGCATAAGAATCTTACATAATTAACTCCTTCATTTAACAAATGTGATAGTTTTCATTACAACTATGAATTTAGAGCACTTGATATTTTGAAATCAACCCATCTTATATGAGTTTTGTTAGTTTTTCCTTCAAAATTTGAAGAACGTATTCGTCCACTTAGGTCTAATACAGAATAATGCACTTTGATTGAAAAACAAATACATTTAAAACTATAGCAATGGTGGACAGAAAGACCTACCCAGGCACGCTCTCTCCCTAAGCTGGAAGTCAAAAATGCACAAAAACCGGCCGGGCTTGCTGGCTCAAGCCTGTAATCACAGCACTTTGGGAGGCTGAGGTTGGTGAATCACCTGAGGTCAGGAGTTCGAGATGAGTCTAGCCAACACAGTGAAACCCCATCTCTACTAAAAATACAAAAAGTAGCCGGACATGGTGGTATGCGCATGTAATCCCAGCTACCCGGGAGGCTGAGGCACGAGAATTGCTTGAACCCAGGACGCAGAGGTTGCAGTGAGACAAGATTGCACCACTGCATTCCAGCCTGGGAGACAGAGTAAGACTCTGTCTCTAATAATAATAATAATAATAGTAATAAAAACCAGGGGTCAGAGCTTTGAAGTCTTTATAGACCAGAAGAAAAGCTGCTGACAATTAGAGCCTGAAACCAAAGAATGAGATAAAGATGCAACATAAAGATAACAACATAGAAGTTATATGTACCTAAGCAAAACTCATTTTTAATATTTTCTTTTTTCATTCCTCTCCCTGTTGAGCAGAATTTTCTTGATCTTTCACATAAAAACTGGAATAGTGTCACAAGAGCCATATTTAGTGCATCCCTGATTCAACATCATGGAAGAAAAGGAAAAAAAGTTATGTATAGGGTTTTTCTATTAGGTTATTAGTTAATCATTATTGATACCGGGTGCTTTGTGTATCAAGAATCAAAAAGCAAAAATCATTGCTTGCTGCATGAACTATATATTTGAAAAGTAGGCCTGTGCCTGGCAATCAAATATTGCCCTTGAAATAGGTATATAAAGATAATACTCCACTGTTTTTTTGATAAGGCTGTCTGTCTTATTCTCCCAATTCATTCCTTTCATATTATGCTGCAGATCAATCAATGGACACTGTATTAGTTCGTTTTCACACTCCTGCTAAAAACACAGCCAAAATTGGGAACGAAAAGAGGTTTAATTGGACTTACAGTTCCACATGGCTGGGAAGGCCTCAGAATTATGACGGGAAGTGAAAGGCACATCTTACATGGCAGGGGCAAAAAAAAAAAAAAAAAAATGAGAGAAGTAAAAGGGAAACCCCCTAATAAACCTGTCAGATCTCGTGAGACTTACTATCACCAGAATAGCACAGGAAAGACCGGCTCCTGTGATGTAATCACATTTCCCTGGGTCCCTCCCACAACACCTTGGAATTGTGGGAGATACAATTCAGGCTGAGATTTGTGTGGGGACACAGCCAAAGAGTATCAGACACCGTTTATCTGAATGTCCCTACACTTACCTTCCCTATCACCACCAATTATCATATAAAACAATCCAATTGTAGATAAACAGTCATTTTCTGTTTACGTCTCAGAAGCTGACACAGCACCTTACAGGTGACAAGTATTCACCATATGCAGGTTGAATTAAAATTAAATATCCCTTTTCTGCAGAAATCTGCCATATTGATAGAACAATAGAACCATAGAACATTTTTTTTTCTTTTTTTTTTTTTTGAGAGGCAGTCTCGCTCTGTCACCCAGGCTGGAGAGCAGTGATCTCAGTTCACTGCAACCTCTGCCTCCTGGGTTCAAGCGATTCTCCACTTCAGCCTCCTGAGTAGCTGGGACTACAGGTGCCCGCCATCATGTCTGGCTAATTTTTGTGTGTGTTTTTTAGTTTCACTATCTTGGCCAAGCTGGTCTCAAACTCCTGACCACAGATGATCTGGCCTACATTGGCCTCCCAGAAAGTGCTGGGATTACAGGCATGAGCCACCACACCTGGCCAGAACAAGTTCTTGATTAGGCTGCTTTAAGTGATTCTCCTGCCTCAGTCTCCTGAGTAGTTGGGATTACAGGTGCCCACCACCATGCCCAGCTAATTTTTGTATTTTTAGTACAGACGGGGTTTCACCATGTTGGTCAGGCTGGTCTAGAACTCCTGACCTCAGGTGACTTGCCTGCCCTAGCCTCCCAAAGTATTGGGATTACAGGCATGAGCCACCACGCCCGGCCTCTAGTATCTCTTCTTACAAGGACAGTAATTCTGTTAGATCAGGGATCCACTCTTTTTTACTTTAATTACTTCCTTAGAGGATCCCATCTCCAAATACAGTCACACTGTGGGTTAAGGCTTGTTTAAAGCTTCAACATACGAATTTTGCAGGGGACATAAACATTCATTTATGAATTCACTTTAAGAAGTCATAATTTTTCAAAATTGAGATTCTCACACAATTTTTTCCTCTTAATACCATTGTTTATTATTTAAAAGCTGGAGAAAATTGGATAATTATGTTGAGGCATTCAAGGTGTGAACTATAGCATAGTAGTTAAGAGTATCAGTACCTTGAGTCTGCCTATCTAGTTTTGAATCCTAGTTCTGACCCTTCCCAAGTATTGTGAGCAATTAACTTAATTATATTTCCTCAGTTCCCTCATCAATCAAATAAGAATAATAGAAATAACCTACATTCCAATTATTATAAGGATTAAATAAAATAATCCTTAAAATGATTTGACAAAGTATTTTGGAATATCATAAGCACATGATGCACATTATTAATGGTATTATTATCAAAAAGATATTAATATTTGTCCTAAAAGCACAGCACCATATTTGCAGTACACAGGCATGGTCACTCAATGGGTCAAATTTTTGTTTTTATATTTTCCATAGCTGACATGTTCATTCTCCCCTGGAAATCACTCACCATTGACTCCACTGATAGGCTGATTCTCTTAAGTGCTGGCTCCTCTTGAAGATGTGGGTGTTCCTTATCTATATAGACACATTTTATCTCGATACTCTTCTGGTTTTTCATACAAATTCATATTAAGGTGATCAGACATTTTCCCAAGAGCTTATTGAATGACTTGAAAAGGTTACAGTTTATGACTAAGGAGCAAAAGTTGGTTGAAACCCATGAAAACCACACTGGCTTTGGCGTTGTGTAAAGTCGTCTTAGTAATTTGGGGGTCTTTATGCAACGTTGTACACATTCAGTAAGAACCTTAGAACACTGGATACTTCAAAAGATTATCGAGCATGTTTCTTCCAACTTAAAGGTGAGAATGATTTTAGTATAGTAACAATAGCTTAGTCGAAATGTTTTTGCCAGTGCTTCGTTTAGCCAGTGGGTATTCTTGGCAAGTCACAAGCTGGATGTCTAATTCTTTGACTTTTGTATCTCCTTTCTCTAAACAAGATCTACCTACTTATCCTAGAGTTTCTTTCTTCTGTTTCCTACCTATCTCTACCCTATGAAGAAAAGTAGGCCAGATCTGATAGCACAGCTTTGAGGTGCCAGTGTAAGAGTCCAGTGGGCATATGGGGTATATGATGCTTATGCAATGTTGAATTTTATCATCCTTCTATGATGCTGCCACTGCACAGGAAATAAAAAGATGGGCGATTTTTTCCGTTTTACACTTCACATCCAACGTTCATGATCATCTTTTTTTTTTTTTTTTTTTTTTTTTTTGAGATGGAGTCTGGCTCTGTTGCCCAGGCTGGAGTGCAGTGGCACGATCTCGGCTCACTGCAAACTCCGCCTCCCGGGTTCCGCCATTCTCCTGCCTCAGCCTCCCGCGTAGCTGGGACTACAGGCGCGGCCACCGTGCCGGGCTATTTTTTTTTTTTTGTATGTTTTAGTAGAGACGGCCATCTTTTTTTTTTCCTAACACTTTCTCCAATTTTTACATCAAGTCTTAGAGGAAATGTTCTCAGTGATGTCTCCTCTGGCAAGGTTTCCCTCCCAGATTGCTTGATTCACTGCAGTCTGCCATGCACATGTGAAGTGTGACATACACACCAGGTACCGATTAGAAAGAATGTAGACCGGGGACCAACAAGAATGGAGGAGCATCTTAAGCATATCTAGTTATTTTTCCTGGGTTCCTACATGCAAACTAGTCTCAGGTAACTGATGAGTTACCGGTATTTAAAATTCGAGGGACTTCTTCACCCATCTAATATTTGAATTTTCTTTAATTTTGTGGAAATTATCTATTAGGTTTTTACCATCTGAATATATCACGGAAATCTATCATAATCCTTCTCTTCTATTTCTTTTTGTGAGCTTCCCTTCTGTTGTTCTTCTTCTTTCTGTTGGTCTTGTTCTCCTGCTTCTTAAAGAGTTCCCAATCTATCTAGCATCTTGCTCTGTAGACAATTGCTGAATGTCAAAGACCTGGGTCTCAGTTTCTCCTCCATCTTTCACTGGCATATGATCTTGGTAAATCATTCACTATCATTAGACTTTGGTTGTTTCATTCATAAATGGAGAACACTTTATTTGCCTAAAGATAGCTCCAAGTTAATTTCTGACCTCTCTTTGCTCTAAGATATTTCAGTGATCTTTTGGCACATAGTGACTCTACCTTCAGGCATCTTTGCCTTGATGGATTTTTCCACTCTTTATTTGCATCACCTGCATCTCCAGAGCATTCAGTGAACTAATTCAACAAAATTGTACTGAACACCTATATAAAAAAACAAGGTGTTTTAAAATGATAAATTGTTCTTCTCCTCAGAAGCATGCATTCTACTTGAAGAAAAACTACAAACCTTTTGAAGAAAAAAACACATCAGAAGCAAGTGACATGTGATTTGTCCCTATTGGAGATATAGCAGTAGGGGCCTTAAGACTTCAGAGAACTTGGCTGTTAACAGAAGGCTTCCAGATGGTGGGATATGAGTTAGGAATAGAAAGTGTAGAATGACCTAGAGAAATGGACAAAAACTATGAGTGTATGCCTGGGCTAGGCAAAGAACCTCAACAAAGTCAGAAGCCAAAAGTTAAGATTTCTTTACTAGTTTGACTGGAGTATTGCTGTTGTAGGAAACTGATGGAGATGCAGTGTGGGATAGGTTAGACCTGGGTCATTCACTGTGGTAGCTACTAGCCACATGTGGCTATGTAAATTTAAGGTTAATTAATTAAAAATAAATCAAACTAAAAATTTAGCTCCTGAATCACACTAGCCACATTTCAAGGGATCGATGCCTATGTGTGACTAGTGGCTACTGGATTAGACGGTGCAGCTATAGAACACTACCATCACCACAGAAAGTTCTACTGGACGGTGTCACGTTGGACTTCTAAAACACCTAACAGCCTAGACTTTCATTTGTACACAGATAACTTTTCTTCCCAATGAATAGTGATAGCTTTTCACTCTGAGAAGAACTGCCTCATTATATCTGTAAGGCTATGCTAAGGAATTTTACAACTGCTTTTAGGGGTCCCAAACCTGTACTTATAAAAGGCTCCTTTTGAGGTGTCTGCCTTACGCATACACTTTCTTTGAAAAATCTCTTTTTGTTCCTAAGATAGTGGGTTAAAGACATGCTTGTCTTACAGGATCTTTTCTATCTATGCTTCTATTGTTTTTTGGAATTGGAAAGGATACCTGGCCCCAGCCCATCAGATTGACTCTCCTGGGGATTTGGCATTGGGACAATTAGATATGTAGCTGGGAGCTCTAGATGTGAGACTGTGTAGCTGTTAATCTGGACCTCCAATTCCCAATTTGTACAAAGATAAACATGGAAGAGAGCAAATAGCAGCACTTCTTAAGCTGAGCTCAGGTATTCCTGATCTGGGACAGAATTCAGAGGGTCCATGAACTTGGGAGGGAAAAATAATTACTTTTGGCCAACCACCTACTACATTATGAATTGAGATAAAACTACAGGAGTACTGTCAATACCTATTATTTTACTTCTAGTAGAAATTACAGATACTTTCTGTAACAACCTTCAAAATGCTATTTAAACCCATCCCCACTTTGAAATTATAGTGGTTATTAGACATACCACTGAGATCTTTTTATTTATTATGTTGCAAAGGAGCATGTAAATGAACGCATCATAAAATTTTTATTTTATAATTGTATTTTAATACATTTTGTTTTCCTTTTATAAATCTACAGAATGTATTTTATTCATTGAAAGCATTGTCTGAGAAGGGTTTCATAGATTTCATCAAAGAGCCAAGGGCAGTCATAGCACAAAAATGGTTAGTAGCCCTTAGTTCATGGAGAGAGGAAAGATGAAGAAGCTATTAGAAAGGCGTAGAGATGAGAGCCCATACATCTCTGGAGAAATTATAATGAATTTCTACTTTCAATTTTCAATTCAGTCTTCATCTTGCTTTTGCTGGGCTAGGTCCAACCATAAGCTGCCTTTATACTGTCAGTGTCAGCTCACATCATAATTAGCCCAGTTGTTTCATTTTTGTCCAATGAACATGTTTATCAAGCAAGAGAGATGAATCCATTCAGGTAAAACCAGGTACAGATTAGACTTCCAAGCCATTACAGCTTTTCCAGGACTAAATAGTAAATCATCACTTCTTAAGTAACCCCAACTCCTTTTAGACCAGTTTCTTGGACTATAAAAACAACTCCCTAGAGAAAATAAATGCACCAGCGTAGGCTGACAGCCAAGATCCATTATGTTTGCTGAATGCAGAGCTGGTTCAAGCTTCCCCGTACTTTTTTTTTTTTTTGTACCAAACTAGCTTATAGAAGTTGATTGAATTTTATAGACTTCCTTCCTTGTTTTATGTCATCATTATCCTCTGTGCTTTTACACCATAACCATTGAATTCTCTCTTCAGATTAGCGTAGAATCTTATCCCCATTTTCTGCCAAAAAAACCTGCTTATTATACTTTTCTATTCACAAATATTCACTCAAGTTTTTATTTCTGATTTAAAATACCCAGTCATCAATTGCCCACTGCGTAGACTCTAGTCTTGTAGGCATTTGGATTTATAATTGAGTCAAAGTTCACTACCTAGATATTCCAGCAAAAACCATCCTTGGAAAATTAGGAGAGAAGAAATGAGAAGGAGGTGAAGATAATGCAAATTTTCATTTTGACATATTTAAATATTTAATTCTACTTTCCAATGTTGGTGTATACTTCTCAGAGTGGTGTGCACTGGCCTAAATTCATCTGTCACACACCTTCTGTTTTAACTAGCACAGCAAGGTAGACCTTGAGTTGCCAGTACCTCCCATAATAAACACCTCTGCTTTCCTTTTGTTCTTCTTACAGCAAACTGAGAAAACTACTGGAGGCTCTCTTTATTCAGGATTCAGCTTAGTTTCTGTTGAGCCTGGAAAAAGGGCTTGATCCTTGATGGCTTACACAAAGCATGGAGATGCACACTTGACTATATACTACACGTACCTTACTGTCAGCTGCAGTATCATTTGGGTTCACAAGCTTGTCTTCTACACGAGAAAATCTGCATCCTTCATAGAGTCGTGTTCATATGTGTAATTTGTAAAGTTCAAGCCTCTAAGGGTATTGTGTTGGTGCTGAATAGGGTGAGAAGATATTCTGTGAAGAGCATAAGGAGTGGAAGAGGAAGCGTATGGAATATGGAGGAGATGAAGGACAACCCCCAGCAAATAGAATGGCCGTACCAGATTTTGTGAGGATGAGAGACAAGGCACAAGACAAGATTCAGAAGGGAAGGTAGATAGGTAAACTTTGCCTGGGTTGAAAGTTTACTAAAGGCTTTCTTGGCAGAGTATTGATTCAGTTGCAAAAGAAATGAAACACTAATTTGGATTATCCTATGCCTATATAGTCCTGCCCTTTTTTTGCTGGAGAGAAGAAGGGGAGGAAGCAGGAGTCCAAAATCCCAGCCTGAGTTAAACCCTAAATCTGCAACAGGGAGCACGAACCTTAGTCAATTGCAAGTGATTTGGTATCTCACTACTGACCGACCAAATCAGGACCAATGCCAGTTTTAGCTTTTTCCTTTTTTCAAATTTGATGCCAGAGCACAGCATATAATGAGAGAGATGGTCTACATCAGGGGTCATCAAACTATGAGTTTTGAGCCAAATCCAGCTTGAAATCTATTTTTGTAAATAAAGTTTTATTGAAACACTGCTATGCTCAATTGTTTATATATTGTCGTGGCTGCTTTCACAGTACAAATTGCATAGATCAGTAGTTGTGAAGGAGACCATCTGGCCCTCAGAGCAAAAATATTTACTATCTGACTCTTTACCAAAAGAGTTTCTGAATCATGGTCTATATTCAAGGCTTGAAAGTTTTCTTTGAGGTTAAAATAATTTGAGAATCAGAAGAATTTGGGAATGCCTCAGGTTAGGACTTAGAACAAGAAGAGGACTCTAGTTCTCACTAAGAGGTATAGAAAAGGATAACCAAGAAGAACTTGGGTGGGGAGGTGGAAGTACAGATACCGAGATGAAAGTTGTCAAAGCAAACTGCTTTTAGATTGTACCTAGTAACTGCCGTGGTTGCTTTGTTCTCTACAAACTACGTATTACCTCTCTCTTTCAGGATTAAGAGAAAAACACCACTAAAGTACAAGAAGGAAAGATTATATCTAATATAATATCTAATATCTGTGTGTTGGGTGGAGGCAACTGCTCTCTGATGAAACTAACCTGTTCTAAGAGAACAGTAGATTTGACCTGAGCCCACAGCCCATCTTATACTGTAGTACATAGACCTAATTCTCAACTAGCTTTGATAGGAAGGGGGGAAATAAAATGAAGCTTTCAGTTACCCAAAAGCAGACTGTGAGTGACAGATCTAGAAAGAATTCTTAGCAGCTTCCTACTCTGCCCTGTCCTCTTTTCCTCTTCATCCCAGATGTCAGAAATACTAAGTATGGCTATGCTTCAAAGTCATGCTAATTTCAGCCATTTATGTGCACTGCTTGTCTGCTATGCCATTATTATCATGTAGCACAATTGTAATTATTAATACCATTAAAGATGTATCCATTAACTTGCCAATGATTTTATTTTCCACTTTCTGTGGAATGGCTCAGGCAATATGCAGAGTAGTAAATGCATTGCTCTTAAAGGCAGAGACCTCTATTAAAGAAGTCTCAGTTCTTTCATTTAATCATGTGTCATCTTCATAAATTAATTAACTTATTTTAATTGTGTTTCCTTATCTGTAAAATGAGGATAATAATAACTTACTAAATTCACAGGGTTGCTGTGGGTATTAGAAAATACGATATAAGAGATGACAAATATGAGGTTATTGACATTTTGCTCTTGGAGCATGGTGGGTCATTTCTTCTAAAACAAAGAAAAGAAAAGGATATTTCTTATGAATGAGTAGAAAATAGTCATAAATGTTATCCTGCCTTCTTTTGCCCCCGCTATTCACTCACGTTCTGTTGAAACCACCTCCAAAGCAGAGAAAGGATAATGGTGGGGAAAGACTCCAGTCCCTCCCTATCCAAATCCAGTTGCCACTGCCAGAAGTATTAACTTAGGTTCTAAAAGTGTGGTATGTGTGAAAGATGATATTTTCCAAATGATTGTCAGCCAATTCTTAGATGACTAATTGATGTCAACAGGTATATGCTGATCTAAAATAAGGGAAACAATTTTAGGACATAGAGTAACAGTTGACTTTGAAATGAGAATATCCTAAAAATAAGCCTTCTTGAAAAGTCTTAGGGATGCATTTTATTTATTCTGGCAGCAATTTTTAGGATCCAGGTGCTATTGCCTTTGTTGCTGTTTTAAGGTGGGATCTACAATGAGGGTGAATAATATTTTTATAAAATAGAACTTTTCTATATAACTTCTAATAACAAAACCCCAAGTCATTCTATTTCATGTATTTTTTAACCTTCAGTTTTTGAGAAGGGAATTTCAAAACTTGGTATCTTAGGGGTTACACAAATTTCAAATTTCGTCTTGTAAAGACATTTCTGTATATTTTTTTAAATAATAAACCCTGTTAACATCCACTTAAAGCTCAATTATTCAAGAATGTTATAGACAACTAAGGGTCTTTGGGGAAAAATCAGCAAGACTTTAAGTGCTCATTACCTAAAGCTAAATGATAGTGAAACACCTAGAAAAGCACATGTGGTATCTATCCATGTGAATACTAAATTAATTCCCCATACTAACCTAGCTATGATAAAATACTAACAAAACATTTCCTATGGCATAAAAAAAGAGACTGAAGATTGAAAAGATAAATACTGTTAGGCTATCCTGTTTGTCAAAGAAAGAAACATCTACAAATATTTACTGAATATTAACGAAGTATCAAAGGATCATTTAAAATGTTTAAATTATTGAGAAGTGTTCATTCCAATAGAATGTGTGGCTATCGTATTGCATAAGTCATTAATAGTAGTGCTCTTAATAAGCAACTGGACAATTTTAACGCAAAGAATAAAAGACAAATACCAATTCATCATCAAAAATATATATTTAGCACCTATCAAGGTCAAGAAATGTTCTTGATGCTCTGAGAGGATTTAACCAAACAAGTCAGGCTATTTCCCCACTCTGAAAATTCAACCAATTCAGTTTAGGGGAGGGGGGCGGGGAATATAAATATACATACACATACATAAATATATACACATGCACATTTATCTTACAGTATAAAGATGTGAAAATAGCATCTGACATTTATTGGGTCCTCATTATAGAGCAGGCACTGAACGAAGTACTTTACAGGGATCACCTTATTTAATCTTTACAGAAATCTATGAAGGGAAATCTATTATTATTTTCACTTTACAGATTAAAAAAAAATTTATGGGTTATAGAAGTCAAATATCTAGCTCATAATCACCCAGCTGGGAACCACAGAGCCAGGATTCAAGTCCAGCTCTGTCCATACCATCCTTTTGGTGTCTTATGAATTCAATGGAGTAGTTCAAACTATAGGCTTCAGAAGCCAGGTGCCTGGTTGTGAATTGTGGCTTTCCCCACTCCTTGCTAGCGGACCTGGGGCAAATGTTTTACCCTCCAATAATAGTCATAGGTTTCAGATCTTTAGAGGTTAGTTTGGAGAAAAGAGGCATGGCACAAAAGTGGTGACAGGAGGAACGTAAGTATGCCTGAGGGATACTGGCTGCTGTAAAGACAAGATGCTGCACAATCATGGAAACAAAACCTGGAATCAGAGAGAAAGCAGATTATGGCAAGTCTTAAACACAAAAGCAAAGGGTTCTCACATCATTCTGTAAACAAACAATTGGGAGGCACTAGAATTTGACCATAAAAACTCTAATTCATATGTTCTATATATTTTTTATTATTATTTAGGCCTGAAAATATACTACCCTCAAACTTTCTAGGTCTGTCTTAAGAGATTTAAGTACTTCAACATAATACAAGATACTGATGGTCTTACTATTAATTCCATAAAGTATTAATAATAACTTGGAGGATAATTCAGAATGGATGTTAAAATATCTAGTGAATAAAGTAGTTATTTCAAAAACAATAAAGTATGCACAAGCTTTCTTCACATTTCCTGCTTCCCTCAACCATCAGCAAATGAGATAGAAGGAAAATATCAAAAGATATAAATTGTCAGTATAATCTTACTGAATTGCTTGCTATTCTAAACTACTTGTTTTTAAACTACCTAATTTGATTAATTGTCAGTAGACATGTGAAGATAATCTTTGGCAGGAAGCTCAGTATCCCCAGAAATATGGTTTCCGTGTTATCCTATATATAGCAGTTAAGCAAATACATTTTTACCTCTCTCATGAGACCAGCCTTTGAAAAGTAACTCAATGTATGTAGGCTGTGAGAAAATAAACTCTCTATATTCTCATGGTTTCCACATCACTCATCCTTCAGTGGTCTTTTTTTTTTTTTTTTTTTTTTTTTTTAAGCTATTGGAAAATGCCTGTTGTCTCTCTAAATGTTGTATGGGATTAATGTAATAATAATAACATAATATCTCATATAATCTAACATATGGGATTAAAACTCTTGAACCCCGCCTAAGATTTGAAGAAAACATGAATACTACTATAACCTGATCTTTTAAATGTGCAAAGTATTAGACAGCACTTGATAAAGTCATTTCTGAAAAATAAATAGTCTTGTCTCTCTCCATCTATGTGGCTCAGGAGGTTGTGCTTGTTTTTGTTTTGTTTTCTATCACTCCAGTACAGTGTAATTATAACGGCAAATCCTCAAAACAGTGAGCTGTGGCAGGTATTACACCTATTACACCTATTACAGATTGACAACGTAATACCTGAAGATGTGTTACGATTTCCACTTTTTTTTTTTTTTTTTCTTTTTGAGACGGAGTCTCGCTCTGTCGCCCAGGCTGGAGTGCAGTGAGTGGTGAGATCTCGGCTCACTGCAAGCTCCGCCTCCCGGGTTCACGCCATTCTCCTGCCTCAGCCTCCCGAGTAGCTGGGACTATAGGCACCGCCACCACGCCCGGCTAGTTTTTTGTATTTTTAGTAGAGATGGGCTTTCACCCTGTTAGCCAGGATGGTCTCCTGACCTCGTGATCGCCCACCTCGGCCTCCCACAGTGCTGGGATTACCGACCTGAGCCACCGCACCCGGCCGTGATTTCTACTCTCAGGCAACCTTAGAATAACAAGAGTCTCATCTTTCCTTCTTTATGCTTTGTCATCTTTCTTCTAAAGTCCTACTACACATTTTTAGGGGAAAACCATCCTAGCAGTGGATTAGCACAAAGTGTCCCACATTTATATTTGGTTTTATAGGGGAGGAAAGTTTCCATAATCAAATCCACCCTTGGTGGAGATTTTGTCTAAACAAAGCTTTTAACATGTTCATATACATTTTAGAATCTCCAACGTGAGGTAATGGTGGCAGCATTTTGTAACTTATTTTCATCACAGGATTTTCTTTCACAGGCTACCTGACAGGACTAGTGATCCAAGGAGTGCACTTTGGAAACTGCTGAGGTGGAGTCCAACACATCCATTTCCTCTCATGGATATATAGTAGGCTGACCTGAAGAAGACTTGGTTTCCTGAATGGCTATTTTTTGTTAATGTGACCTGCGTAAACCCAAGGAACGATCCCCATCACAGAGTGGGACCTTCTGCTTCCAGCTACTGGTTTTTGACAGAAAGCCCAGGCCTGCAGGTCACCTCAGGCCTTTCTCTGACCTGCCTCCTTGCTTGACTGTGTTCTGAAGGAATTCAGGAGCGGAACTGCTGCCTTCTGCAGAGACTTTGAATCTAGGCTTGAAGAAAGGACACTGCGGTTGATTCAGAAGAAGGTTCTTCCAGGCATTATCCTAGAATCTGTCTCCCTGGAGATTATGAGGGCCTCCCAGCTGAGCAAAGGCTGCAGCACTCCCCTGCTGGAACTTCTGGCAGCCATTTTACTTGGGATTCAGTCCCAGAAAAATAGAAGGGAAGGGGATGTCTTACAAACTGTTTCTTTTCTTTTTTTTTTTTTTTGTTTTGAGATGGAGTCTCACACTATCGCCTGGGCTGGAGTGCAATGGCAGGATCTCAACTCACTGCAATCTCTGCCTCCCATGTTCAAGCAATTCTCCTGCCTCAGTCTCCCAAGTAGCTGGGATTACAGGTGCAAGCCACCACATCCGGCTAAGTTTTTGTATTTTCAGTAGAGATGGGGTTTCCCTATGTTGGCCAGGCTGGTTTTGAACTCCCGACCTCATGATCCGCCCTCCTCAGCCTCCCAAAGTCCTGGGATTACAGGTGAGAGCCACCGTGCCCAGCCATAAACTATTTCTTTAAAGGGAAGAAAAATCTTGACATCTTAGGTAGTTATGAATGAAAAAGGCAATGAGTCATAAAATCTTCTATGTTGCATTTTGCTAACCAGGTTGCTTTACCAATTTGGCTTTCATTTCCCAAATATTAAAATGAACAAACATACATATATATATACACACATATATATACTGTTGATTTGCTTCATCTCATGCTGTGAGGATTTAATGAGGTAATAATATCTGTTACAATTTAAATTTATCCTACAATTTTTTTGCCTTTAAGCAAGTCACTTAACTTCTCTAGGCCCAGTTTTCTGAAAAACATGGTAATAGTGTTTTCCCCGAGCTACTTCTTAAATTGATAGTGAGGAGTTACGAAGATGAATGTTCTTTAAAAACTAAATATAATTGTATGTCTTTCAAGATTTTTAAAAAATCAAAAAAATTTTTAAAGCCAAAGAAACCCCTTCTTTATAGTGTTTATGCGAATAATTTAAGCCATGTTAGCTAATCTTTCATAGAGTTTAGCTCTGTGTCACTTTCAAATGGGAAATAAAGTTTGTAAGGTTAATTTTAATGGACATTTTTGGGTACAATGTGAGCCTCCATCAACTGTTTAAACAAAATAAAAGTGTCTATATGAAAATATAATTGTTGTTTCTTTAAGCTGTCATTTCTTGAGAGCTCTCATCTTTTATTTCCATCATTTGAACTTATTTTATTGATACTCATTAGTGAATAAAATTTTGTTGATTTTTGATGCATTACAACACACTTTTTGGTAGTGTTTACACAATGTCGGTCATTTATTTATTTACTATACTAAATACTGCACCCTCTGAATTGCCAATTTTTACATGGTATTTCTGGCAGTGGTGGGTGGCTCCTCTCTCCGAATACATAAAATGGTCCATTCATTTCATGGTTTTCATATTCCTTTGCTATTCTACCTATTGCTTTAAAATACATTCAAATAAAAGGATATAAGTTACTTGCAGTGAGTGCATACATACAACAGCGAGGAGAGCTGAGAACATAATTTACCAGTACTCTTGTGTTCAGAGAGTAGAGTCTGAAATCGTGGGACTGAAGCTAGTCTCTTAGGGACTTTCTCCAAGTATCCTTGGTGGACATAATGTGTCTTGATTCTTTGCATTTTCTGTTTATTGAAAGCATTCATCTAAAGCTCTTGTGACAGTGATGGTATTCAGGGTTGCCATATCTTTATATCTGAGTCACAGTATACCACAGGTTGTGGAACCCAACAAAAACACATATCTCTCAGTCATGCCTGAAAATGTTCCCGGCTATGCCTGTCTAATGCCCCTTCTTGTTTCCTCCATTCCTGCTCGTAGCTAGTTCATTCCACTCTTTGGTGCTGCTCTGTGTTCTGGCACTCTGGTGGTGCTACACCTCAGGCCTCAGACTTGACCAGCACAGGCCCTCCTTTCCTGTCAGTTTTCCCTGAGATGTGGCTTTAACTCCACTGTGACTCTGCTAAAGGTTTGACCCTGACACAATTCCAGAATTAGCCAACAGAATTAGATGCCCCAAATAGACTTAGTGTGGAGAATGGTGGTATGTGCGGGAAGGTTAACCTCATGGGTCATGGGCATCAGGTAAAGAGAGGTGTCTGGCCACTGTAGCACATTGCCACAGACTTAGTGGTTTATGGTGACATATGCTTATTATATGATAGTTCTGGAGATAAGAAGTCTGATATGGGTCTTACAGAGCTAAAGTCAAGGTGTTGGCAGAATTGTATCCTCTTTGGAGGTTCTAAGGGAGTTTTTCCAGCCTCTAGAGGCTGCCCACATTCCTTGGGTCCTGGCTGCATCACAACCCTGTTTCTGTCATCACTTTTCCTCTTCTGACTCTCCTACCTCCTCATTCACCTACAGGGACTCCTGTGATGACGTTGGGCTCACCCAGAGAATCCGGGATCATCTCCCCATCTGAAGATCCTCGACTTACAATCCCATCTGCAAAGTCCCTTTTGCCGTGTGAAAGAGCACACGTATGGGTTCTAGAACATCACTGGGCAGTGTGGAGCATCATTCAACCAACACAAAAGGGAAAGAACTAAAAGTGGAGAAAGACACGTTAGGACCCCAGAACCCACCTGTGACGGTTAATATTAAGTGTCAACTTGATTGGATTGAAGAATGCAAAGTATTGTTCCTGGGTTTGTCTGTGAGGGCGCTGCCAAAGGAGAGTAACATTTGAATCAGTGGAATGGGGAAGGCAGATCCACCCTCAATCTGGTGGGCACCATCTAATTAACTGCCAGAGTGGCCAGAATAAAAGCGGGCAGAAGAACATGAAAAGATGAGACTGACTTAGCCTTTCACCCTACTTCTTCCTCCAGTGCTGGACGCTTCCTACCCTAGAACATCGGACTCCAAGTTCTTCAGGTTTGGGACACAGACTCGCTTCCTTGCTCTTCAGCTTGCAGATGGCCTATTGTGGGACCTTGTGGTCATGTGAGTCAATACTCCCTAATAAACTCCCCTTTATATATAAATCTACCCTATTAGTTCTGTCTCTCTAGAGAACCCTGACTAACGCACCAACCAGCCCCACAGAGACAGCAGCACTGACGCCATTTGAATGAGTTTCTCCTTCCAGAGTCCTCGCTGCTCCTCTCCCAACCCTGCCTGATCTTTTTTTTCCACTGAACGGAAACTCTTCGGAAGTTCATCACAAAGATAATGAGCTAATCTCAGTTAATGTACTCTTCAGACAGGGCTGTGTGATCACTGTGATCACTGAGGCTTTCTATAGAAGAGGATGTCCCACTTTTATTGACCTCGCCAGTTAGTGAGTTAACTATTGAGAATTTGTGACCGGATAGAAAGGGAACGAGACCCCACTGGGAAGATGTTTTACTCATCCTCTTAAGTCACTCTCGGCAAAGAGTTGCTTTAACCCACTTCCCCTTCTGCAGGGATGGCTCTTGAGACAGAATTGTTTTTCCTACCGAGCAGAAAGATACTCCCAGGCCTTTTCTGGCTACAGCTTCCTCTTATATTCATGAAGAAAACTGTTCATCTTGGTGTCAACTAATGATTTAAGGGTCACCATAAACGTTAGCCACACTGCTTGAATCAGAGTATGGAAAATGAGGCTGTTCCTAGCAACTGTTCACACGCATGAAATGACCCAGCTGTGGAGAGGAACTTAGTCTTCCCTAGCAGCCAGCTTCTCTCACATGGCCTCTGGCCACGCTGCTCCCTCTGAAAGCAATGCCTTTTCACCTGGCTGACATTTTCCCATTTTTGCTTTTGTTTTTGTTTAAGATTCATAGGCATCACTGTCTCTGGGAAATCTTCCTTGACTGCCCCGCTCTGAGTGCTTGAACTAGATCTCTGATTCTGATTTCTATCCTGGCATTCATTATATTGCTGTTTACGTGGAAGCCTTTCACTAGACTGTGAAGTCCCAAGGCGACTCGCGTGCTTTAGTCATCAGGGGATCCTCAGCGGCACTCAGTCATGGCTGCATGAACAGAAAAAGGAGCTCTTCTAGCACTGGCAAGCCGCAGCAGTAGAAGATCACAGACATGGGGCAATATACACGATAGCATTGAGAACCTGGGAGGAACACCCAGGAGAGGCAGGGGAATTCCAACAGTGACAGGAGGAGGGACACAGACCTGGGAGATGACATCACCCATTTATATTTGCCTTGAAAGATTTTAATGAGACACTACTCTTTGCCATGTTCCCCCA
Organism: Piliocolobus tephrosceles; assembly: GCF_002776525.5. Lineage (NCBI taxonomy): Eukaryota > Metazoa > Chordata > Mammalia > Primates > Cercopithecidae > Piliocolobus > Piliocolobus tephrosceles. The sequence goes on from NC_045452.1 coordinate 63,864,154, forward strand.
CCTGCACCAAATGCCTGGCACACACAGGAGGACTTCATACGTGTTTACTGATTGACTAATTGCCTAGTTCTGGCTCAATATCTCTCAAGAGGCAAAGCCTAAGTCAGAGTTATGTAAAATACATCTAAATGTATTTTATGATGATCCTTTTAAAGCATCATCACATAATCAGAATCTTTTAAAGCATCATCATGACATATAGAGAGAGGCTCAACAGGTACACTGAGGGGACTCCAGTAGTCGCTGGTGTGCATCAATAATAAAAGTACAAACAAGATGAAACCTTCCATCAAGCTCGTCATTGTTAACAGAAGAAACAGAAAAATGTATATACAGTAAAAATGATACAACAATATATATTAGGAGTTGGTCTGCCCTTGAGGATAGTGGAGAACATGCCCAATTGTCTTCCTGGGGTCTAAGTCTGACCACAACAAAACTGGATCACAGGAAGAAGAGATAACATGGTTTCCGTCCTTACATCCATTAAAATCTCCCTCACTGGGTAGCTTAAGAGGATGTTTCAATGTAATCATCCCCCTTATCAGAGGGTGGCCTAATGAGAGCAAGGCTTAGAAATTTTGTGCAATGGACATCACAAGCTGTTATGTTTTTGTAGATATCTCTCCTGCAACTACAGGGAAGCCAGCCTAGGGATGAAGCTAATATGCAAAAGAAGCAGAGCCAAGAAAATCACAAAGAAATAGAACAAGAACTTTATTTGAACTACACCTGAAGCCTTCCTATCTCAGTACTTCTCAGTCCTGTCAACCAACATGGACTACTTCTCTTTTATTCAGCTTGAGCTGCTTGCTACAAAACATATTTTGATGGATACTAGAGAATGATCTATGTCTCCTTCTCATATGTCCTCTAATTGGCCTCTTGCACAGGAGTGTGTAGGGAATCTTTTGGGGGCACCATACCATGGAAAGTATTAAAATTACAAATGTTCGTAAGAAATACAATATATGGAAAAAAATAACAATATTGGCATAGAACAGCAGACATGAATGCCACTACAATTCAAGAAGGATTATAAAAACAAAATTCAGGTAAAAGCTATGAAGCATTCTTCTATAAGAATAGTCTAAGGGTTGAGTGTGACCCTGTCTGGTTGTAGATAAAGAACTCAAAGTGTAGTTATATACTTAGTGGGGGGAACAGGAGCATTTAAGAATCAGTGAAGGCTGAATTGTTCCTCTGATCACTCAGTCAGTGATCATCACTGACAGAGTAAATGTGGAATTTTTACGAAAGAATTACTTTTCATTGAAAGCAAATATGATTCACCAGCATAAATACGGAAAAAGAAACAACAGGTGGTGACTACGACTTAAGACATTAAATTTCCATGAGTCAGTGAAGCCAGATGGCATGGATCTGAAAATTCTGAAAAAATTTAAGATCAAAGCATTTTAGATACTAACAATATAGGCAATTTATCACGTAAAACAACTATCAGAGTTAGGGAGTTTGCCAACTATATTATATAGCACTACTTGGAGAAGCACAAATTGTTCAGGCAATTCAATTAATTCAGTGAAACCTAACAAATGTATTAAGCACCAAGTGCAAACCACTGTTCTAGGCACTGGGCACTCAAAGGTGTTTAAGACAAGCTCATGTCCTCTATAATCTCCTAATTGAGAACAATTGCTTCATTGTCGGTAGCAATTAAACATTCGCAATATCAAGCATGTGTAATGAATTTATATAGAGAGCAATACTTAAATAATTTTCTTATAAAGTATTTTTCATTTGAAGGTGAATTGGTTAAGGATCAGCTGCAGATCACTGAAACCATTCTAGCTATGTTAACAAGGGTAGATTTGGGGGCTTTAAGATTTGTGGAAGCACTGGGGTCATAAGCCCTAAGCAGAGTTCCAAGGAACAACTTCCAGAACAACAGTCTAGAGTGAGCCTCCATGAAAGACATTGCCTTTACCACGATCAGGGGGCTGGAGAAGCAAGAGGCTGCTAGCTCCAGAACCACTATGCCAGCTTGTCCACAACTTCTGCCAGCAAAACGAATGCTCCCCACACTGTCTTTCCACACTGTGAAGCTAAACACTGGACATTGGAAACTCTACTACAGCTACTGCAGAAGAAACAAAAACCCCTAAAGACAAGCTTGCCAGGGGAAACAGCTGAAACAACAGAAGCATGGAATTGGCCACAGGATGTGCACTCCCATCTTCCAAATCTCAGAGAGGCATACATTTGACAAGCAGCTGCAAATGAACCTGGGAAATGCAGATTTCAGCAGTACTGCATCATAGTGCAGTATCGTACATCCAGGCACGCTGAAAGGGAGTGGAGTGGAGTGGAGGCTGAGTGAAAATCCATAGTCTCTGTCACCAAAGACTAGATTACTTTCCTTCCTATTCACAATCTGGTACTTCTCTACCCACCCCAAAGAAGCGCCGCTCCTTGCCTCTCTTGCTTATTATCTTCACCACCCACCCAACCAACTACATGGAAGCCTTTGAGTCAGCATCCGCCTTTCCCTGAATTCTATCTCAGATACCACTGCCTTTGTTTAGAGTCTGTTCGCCTTTTAGATAATTACCAAGTTTCTTTACTAGTAATCTAGCAAATTCTTTTTTTTTTTTTCCCAAAGAATTTAAAACTGAGACTATTCTAGCTAGGTTAACGAGTAGATTTGGGGGCTTCCGTGTGCCCTGACTTCCAGAATTGTCTTTCTAAAATCAAAATCTCATCTTGTCACTCCTTTGTATTAATACAAAACCCTTCCCAAGGCTCCCAATTGCCTGCAAAATACCATCTAAGCTTCCTGGCAGGGCAATCAGAATCCTTCCCTATCAGAAATCAGCCTACCTTAACCTCCCCTCCTTCCAGCACCACATCCTTTTACCTCTGGGGAGTAACTCTGAGCTTCTCATTATTCCTCAGATACAATATACCCACCTATAACTGCTTCCCTTCATACGCCTTGGTTTCCATCCCGGATTGTACTTTATCACAGTGAATGAATTTTATTCATTCTTCACAACCCAGAGTCAATGTTAGTTTCCCAAAGAGAGTTCATCTTTCTTTTCCCTTCAGTGCTGTAACATATTTCTCAGACCAATGTTGGAGTGTGTTTCACAGTATATACATTTTTTTTTCATGCCATGTGTCTTCCACTGAGAGTGCCTTTAAGGCACACAGAGTCTCATCCAGAGCCACATAACCTTCCCTCTTCTAAATCGACCACAGAAGTTGGCGGATTAGAACATTTCAATGAATACTTATTGGATGGCCAGATGAAGAACATACAAAAGCATTCATAAAGAACATTGTAGGCTGGATGCACTGGCTCATGCATGTAATCCCAGCACTTTGGGAGGCTGAGGTGGGAGGATCACTGAGCCCAGAAGTTTGAGACCAGCATAGGCACCACAGAGAGACCCTGTCACTACAAACATTTTCATTAAAAAATTAGCAGGGCATGGTGGTGTAAACCTGCAGTCCTAGAGGCTGAGGTGAGAGGATCGCTTGAGCTCAGGAGTTCAAGCTATGATCACATCATTGCATTCCAGCCTGGGCAACAGAGTGACACCCTGTCTGGGTGGGGGATGGGAAGGGGGACATTTTAAAATAAAAGAGAACTCAAAGACTTAAAAATATAGGAACCTGGCTGGGCATGGTGGCTCACGCCTGTAATCTCAACACTTTGGGAGGCCGAGTGGGGCGGATCACAAGGTCAGGAGATCGAGACCATCCTGGCTAACATAGTGAAACCCCTACTTTTTTTATTCTACTGAGAATACAAAAAATAAGCCAGGTGTGGTGGTGGGCGCCTGTAGTCCCAGCTAGTCGGGAGACTGAGGCAGGAGAATGGCGTGAACCCGGGAGGCGGAGCTTGCAGTGAGCCGAGATCTCACCACTCAGTGCACTCCAGCCTGGGTGACAGTGCAAGACTCCGTCTTAAAAATATATATATATACACACACACACACACTATATATATAAAATTTATATATAGTATATATAAATGTACCATTATATAGTATACATTATATACTATTATATATAGTATATATTATATACTAAATATATAAATATATACTTCATATAAATTATATATATATATATATATGAACCTATTTTGGTAAAATAATATTCTTCTTCTCTTACCTAACTCCAAGAGAAAGAAGATGTTAGGGGAATAGGTATAGCGTTCTTTTTAAGATCTGTTCAGTCTCTAAAAAATGTAAACTTGGCAGCATGACTTGAAGCAGTCAAGATGAGCATACACGTGCCCACTGGCACTCTACCCAGAGTGAGCCAGCAAAATCACAGATTCCCATATAGGGTTTTTCTTAGACTATGTACACATTTCGATTATAGTAGCCGGATGGTTCCAGGGAAAGCTATTGGCTATGGTGTAAAGCCCAACAGAAAATAATCTGCTCGATTCCAGAGGGAATTTATCAAGTCAAAGAACCACTAGCCTCCTTCTTGTTGTATTAACTCAAATAATTGTGAGGAAATTATTACCTACAAATGCATCAAGGAGGGCCATAGGCCTAGATTTGGTCCCAAAAGCAAAAAAAGCAGAGATGTTTGATTTATGTCATTCTTATGTTTTAGAGCATAGTTTCCCAAAATGTATGCTAGGGAATACTAGCTAGAGGGTGTGTGGTTGAAAGAGTCTGACGAGCACACCATATTGTCTTCTCAGAACATCACAAAGATCACTGGCATAGCAAGCCTCTGGAAATTCTATTAAATGTTGTTTTAAACAGGATTCTGAAACATGTGGCTTCTCTTGTATTCACTTAAGCACTATTAACATCCAGCAGAACGAATGCTCATTACTAATATAGGAAACGGACAGAAAGAGAAAGGCTTTTTTTTTTTAACAGAAAGTTAGTTTGTGGTATTACTATTGGAATGAAAGGTTTAGACTGAAGTAGCCCTCCAATTATAAAGAAGAAGGAGGAACAAAACAAACCACAGAATGCTTAGAAGGATGATCCCTCCGTGTCGTGGGTTGAATGGTAGCCCCGCCAAAAGATATGCCGAGGTCCTAATCCCTGAACCCCACGAATACGACTGTGAATGGTGAAAGTGAATACTACCTTACATGGCAAAAGACGTGAGTAAGTTAGAGATCTTCGAGGAGGAGCTTACCCTGGATTATTCAACTGGGCCCTAAATATAATCACATATCCTCATAAGACAGCACATCGAGAAGATGACGTAGAGACAGAGGCAGAGATTAGAATATTGGGGTGGGCACCAGAAGCTGCAAGAGTCCAGAAAGGGATTCTTTCTTAGAGCCCCTGGAGGGAATGTGCCCTGTCAACATTTTGGTTTTAGATTTTGGGCCTTCAGAACTGTGAGAGAATAAATTTCTGTTGTTTTAAGCCACCAAATCTGTGGCAGTTTGTTCCAGCAGGCTACAGGAAAGTAATACGCTCCAGTCAAGCAACTCTCTGACTGAGGCACTAAGCAATGTCGCCCATCTCCACGATGTTCCCAAAGGTAAGGGATGAGCTCGCCACTTCCACCTCTGGCATCCCAATTTTGTTTAATAACCTGCTATAGTCCTTCTTGAACCTATTTATATATAATAGCCTATATAATACCTTGAGGCAATGAGTTTCATAAATTTACTACCCACTGTGAATAGCATCTTGGTGTATGGGCTTTTTTATGGCGCAGTGCATTTTCATGATGAATCCATTTGTCCCTTTTTTCAACTTTTGCTTAATGCTTCTATCATTAGCTTAAATAAATGTGAGAGACAATTGAACTCCACTAAATAGGACAAAGGTCAGAGAGGAGAGCTTGAAGCAGTTAGACCATATTCATGAGCCACATGAAAGGCAGCTCTTTCTGAAGTTGAAGGCTTTTGTGGAGAGGGCCCTGTTTTAGAGTGCTGAGATTCAAACTGGACGACATGTCGGAGGCTGACCTTGCAGGCAAATGTTCGTCTTGGGAGCATTTCAAGAAAAGATGACCCAGAGACAAAAATCAGAGTCATAGAAATTACATTCAGCACAGGGATCCATTTCCATGGTATAATAGGAAACACTTTTTTTTTTTTGGTTTTTAAGAGTAAAATGACCATATCCTTAGATTAACATTATTGCATAAACCCTGATGAGATTGGTAGAGAATAAAAAACCTGATGAGATTGGTAGAGATTAAAGACGGTACCCACAAATATGTGTGACAGCTCGTTTTGACATGTGTGTTCTACCTGCCACCAAAAGGTCTAATTTATAAAGAGAAAAAACTAATTTAACGAAAGAATTGAAATTCAGAGTCAACATGTTTAGGTGCCAAATAGATATTATAAAGTAAAGCATATAAAACTTGGGTTACTCAGTTAAACTTTGCTTAAGAATCTAGGACATTTATCCATAAACTTTAATGTGTATGAAAATCTAGGCAGTAAGTTATAAGTGGAGGCACCTGGGTACTACCAGTTTTTCTGACTCAGTATGTACAGAGAAAGTATGGGTAATGAGGAGGGTGATATGTATTGAGAAATGTTTGAAGATGTGTGTACATGTGTGTGTTAAATCCTCACAGTGTAGTGGCCAGTTCCCTCCAACCCTCCTACACATGCTACAGTGTGAATTGCGGTTAAGAAGGGAAAAAAGAACACATAGAATGAGAGAGAGAGAGAAAGAGAGAGAGAAATTCAAATCTCTGGTACCAATAGACAGAGTTGCTAAAAGTATTAAATACATTCCTCGTTCAACCTGTCACCTTAATCATCTTAAAAACAATTATATTACAAATTCAAATGCATCTCTTTTACAAATCTTTATACTCTTGAAAGAGATTCACAGACTCAAAGAAAAGTAATGTTAACATTTAGTGAGGATTCGCTGTGTGCCAACACTGTCCCAAGTGCTTAATGCACAGTAACACATCTAATTTTCACAATGCTGTGAGGCAGATGCCATGTTTATCCTTCTTCTATAGATGAAGAAACGGAGGCCAGATTTTGATCAAGTCCCCAAGGTCACACTGCTAGTGAGCTGCAGAATAGGTACCTGAACTCAAACAGCCTGTCCTGGAAACTTAATCATCAACCATATCGCATTTTTTTAAACATTCACTTTCCATCACTTCATTTATTGAATTTTAAACCTTTCATAGGATTTTGCCATTAAAAGAATTCTACATAGCTGTTTTATTTTTCTGTATTATTTTAAGCTGCATTCTAGATGGATGAACTTGGAATTAGGACATTGATTCTCTCCTTTTTGACCTACCAAGATTGGGTCACTAAGCAGCACTGTTTCGAAACTCTAGAAGAGGACAGTTGTCACATTTTCTACAATAGAGCCCTCCAGGCCAAAGACACCCTCATCCCATATAAGGTAGATGGCCAGGGTATATTCTGGAATGCTGCAATTTCATTTTTCCAGCTTATTTTAATAATTCCCTACAAAACAGAGCACCAAGCAATCTCTTCTCACACTTAAAACAGCATGAGCTTCAAACTACATGGTTATATATATCTTTAAGACCATCTATTCTTTTCACTAACAAGAAGGGATAATCTCTCCATTACAAATGTGGGGACACACCCATGTTATGCTGCCTTTCACAGAATTACTGATATAACTCCCAGATTTTTTCTTTTTTTTCTGATTTTCCCCTCACTTTTAAACTTACATCACCTTCCTGAAGTCTTTCCTTTCACACTGGCCTAGTGCAAAAAAGTGATCTCATCTTAATGGTAATAAAAATACTGCCCTTCACCAAGGCAAAACCTATGCATGTTGATTATGACACACCTGTCCCCTTCTAGATCTTTCTGTTTTATCTTCTCTAGGACCGTTCTCTATTTTAAAGCTACTGTTGGGCCTCTTTCTCTTTTTGCTCCTTATTAGAATGTTTAATACAGATTCCACAAGTATCACACTACTTGAAAAATAGCTACCTAACTTCTTTTGGGATGAGGACTCCACCTTTTCAGGAGGCATCTAATACTTCCCAAAATGAGGGCACTGACTGCTTCTTGATGGTACCAAGTCTCAACTAAGAAAAACAGCAGGTCATCCAATGCCTCCAATGAATAGATGGCTCCCTTTCTATATGGAAGAGCATCCAGGTGGGAATAAGAGCAGCTTGGATGTCCTCAAAGTCTTTGTGAGTTAATCAGGAGGGAAAGTCATTCAGAGGAAACATGTTACAGAGCCAACTACATGTCAGAAGATAAAGCCCTCCCCTCTCCGTCTTTATAGAAGCCCTTCGGGCTGTAAGTCTCCAGGGCCTCTGAATCCTCCTCCAACCACTCCAAATCCGAGTCCTGCATTCTGGCCACTCTAGGTGAAGAGCCCTTACCTAACCTAATGTTTAAAGACCCTTCCTGCTCCTACACCTTTGTTTTGGTGCTTCCCTGAACCTGGAAGGCCACTCCTCTCTCCTTGTCATCTGGCAAGCTCCTTCTTCCCATTTCAAATTCAGCTGTCACTTCCTCTCCTAAGTCACCCTTATTTACTCGTGCAGTTCCACACATTTGAACATTTATCACATTGCTCTCATGACATCCACATCCTTTCTTCCACCGGGCTGTGAGAAACCAGGGGACCAGAGACTATGCTCTTCTTGTCTCCATCACTTAGCTGTGGAATCTGATATCTACTAGGTGTTTAGTAAAGGTTAGGGGCTTGAGCAGCCAGAAGCACAGTGGAGTAATTATGTGTGATGTTCTTCCATTAGATCAGTCTGTGTTCACATCCCAGCCCTGGTGATTTCTATGTGAGTGACCTTAATAAACTTACTTAACTTCCTTAAGTTTCAGTTTCCCTTCTATAACATAAGTATAATAATATCTACCTCAGAAGATCATTGCTATGATGAAAAATAATATGTGAAGGAATGTAGTAAGACTTGGAAAATGGTAGCTATTAATATTGTCCTATTGTTAAAGAATAGCTTAAAGATAATAGGGTAAAATTTCATCTATCTATGTTGAGGATATAATGAATAGAAAGGAGATGAGTAGGTAAACCACAGCAGAATTTCTGGAGGAAGGCAATTTTAAAATTTAAAAATTGTAATGCAAATGCAACTCATAGCAGAGGCAAAAAATATACACAGCAGAAATAATGACACCAGGAGTAGACAAATAACACTGAAGCATGTTGAAAGAGGTGTCAAAATAATGGGATGTTGAGAGAGAATGGTGGGGGATGTTGAGCAGCAGGCGGAGTCACTGAGATGGGACATGGACCCCTGGAGAAGCTCTCAAGTCATAAAATGAGGTGAGTGTTGAAGATTTTTCATGCAGTTATATGTAGGATCTTTTGAAGCAGGAAGAGATTTGAATGCAGGGAGAACAAATAAGAAAGACTGCAGTAATCCCAGGAACTCCAGGAAGATAACTGGAAGGCTGTCCCTTACAAATGCTAATACATTCATGCTAAAGGAGTCCGCTTTGGAATGTGAGGAGGCGGGAGGCAGAGGAAAGAGTTTATTAACCCTTGCTGACGAAAGCCACTCACTTATTGACTCTGAAGTTGAAGCAACCTGAAAAACAGCTTTACTTGAGAATGTCCACAAGTGAGTTAATGGCCAATCCCAAAGGGGAGAAGAGTAAGCACTTTTCAAGCATTTGCTGATCAAGACTTTTGCATATCTGAGCTCCTGCACTTCAAAGGGGACTTCCTGCTGGATTTGCTTACTGCTTTAACTAAGTCCTTGAATTTAAGGACAGGAGATATTCTTGTAAGTGGAGAATTTTGAATAGTCAGATGTTGACCAACAGAATTGCTCTTCCTGTTGGTAAATGATGCAGCTGGAGTGTTATTAGTTGATCAAACTACTCCCCCACCTGGACTTCCAGGTGACTTTTCCCCAGTAGTTGTAAACTGGCAGGTGTCAGAATTCAATGGTGAAGTGCCTTACAGCTATCCTGAAAGATTGGGAGGCAAACTCAAAAGTCCCTTCACCAAGAGGTCAGGTCACTAAGGTTAGGGTGCCCAGAGCTGTGTAATAAGTGTCAGAATACTGCCAGTAAAACTGCAAGCAGAGTGGGGAATTGGAAGTACCCACAGTGAGGTATATAGAAAGATGATAAATAGGCTTAACTTCCAGGGTTAAAGAAATAGTGCCATGGTATCTGGTGAACCCGAATTGTGTTTGGAAACACAATTTTAAATTCAGTTGTCTTAGTAAGAACTGGATATATTTCAGAGCAAGAAAAATGTACTTTTCGCCATCTAAGGACCAACATGTTAATTGTAATGTTTGTTGCATATAGTCATGACCTAACCCACCAGTGCCATTTTCCCCATATTGTGCTTAGCAGTGATTATATTTGTTAGAAGTTGGATCTGAAAAGTGATGACATTAAGATCCAAATGCCAACAATTTCCTGCCATTGTATTCCAAATATTTGCAGAGACCAAAATGAGGAATTAATTACCTTACAGTATTATCTTTAAATATTCATAAAATTCATTTAAAATAATTTTTGTCTTAAGTTTTAAGTTTCTTCTACCTTTCTTTCAGAATTATTTGGAGAAAAATATTTTAATGTTAAACATATTTGATTTTATTTCATATTCATGTTTTGCAAGTTGCAGTAGCATTAGCATATCAATGGATTTCACAAAGACAATTTAAAATCACTCATTGATGAAACAACCAAATGGAAGTTCACAATAAAAAATATTACACAAATACCACATTTTTCTTTTAAAATACACTGGGTCAAAGGGAGCTATTATTATGAAAATCTTCCATTTTAGGATGGTTTTTAGTTTGTAGAACATTTTAATATATATTATCCCATCTGATGCCCACTAGATACACTATATAAATAATGAAGTTAAGTGTGAAGTGTTTTTGGTATTAAATGGCACTTGGCCAAATTAAAGACAATGAGCCATATTTCCATTTTTGGCATGTGATTTCAATTAATTTTAATAAGATTTTATGTTTCATTCCATGTGCACTGCATAAAAAATGAATTCACATGAGCTAGTGTTATTAAAGTGTTTTGTTTGGCTCCTCCTTTCTCTGGAATGTGCCAGTCAGCATGCAGAATATTGCAAGTTTGCATAAAGAGAATGGCAGTATAATAGTTGAGATGTAGTTCTGTTGTCTTTCCAAGATATACCACAGCAGGACTAATGCCAGTATATCTCAGCTTGAGCAAGATCCAATTTTCTCCTCTAAAATAAAAAGTCACTCCCAAGATTTAGACTTTCATTTTATAAAATTATTCCTTTAAAAATACACAAGATATGCCAAGACTGTAAAAAAACAAAGACAAAAACAAAAATGTGTATCTTCAGACACATTTTTTGCCCTGTCAGGAAATGATATTTCATTAATCGCTGCTTCACTATACATTCTAATGTGTATGTAACTTTAAGGGTAATATATTGAGTAGTGAGAGTTGTACGAAATGATTAAATTGATATTTTCACCACAAGGAGAAAGCATTCATTTGTAAGGACATATTAATACCTGATCAAATAGACCTAAAGATGATGCTTCCAATGTAATAATTTCTTCTCCAAATGACTTGGAAGAGTCCTAAAACCTGGGCTGTTACCCTAAGAAACATGTTTAAAGCCATTTAGCCATTTAGCCATTCTCTGAAGTTTTTGGAGTAAAACCAGACATTTGATATGTTCCTTTTGTTGTGTTTCAAAAGCTCCTGGGGTCAGATGTCGCCACTCATAATGCTTAATTCACTTGGGATAATATGCTACCAAGACATCCATCATAATTACACTGCTTAACCCAAATTAGTCAAAAGATTTAAAATCTTATCATTTTGCTGGAAATTCATGAATTTTGTTTTTTTTTTTTTTTTTTTAGTTTTAAAGAAAAGAGTCTAACTCAACCATATCAGTACATTAAATATTCCCCTAAACTCATATTTAATCTTGTAGACATTCAAATTATTTCATCTTCCTAAAATAAAATCCCAACTCTTCACCTAAGCAAATCTTAACAACCTGTAAAATCCCCATTCCTTTTGAAAATCTAACCTAACTACTCAATTCTATTTAGAATATTGCATGTGGCTGGGCACAGAGGCTCACACCTGTAATCCCAGCACTTTGGGAGGCTGAGGCAGGAGGTTCGTTTTAGCCCTGGGGTTAATGTTTGGGCAACATTGCAAGAACTCTTGACGCTACTATACATATATATATATATATATATATATATAAAATGTATGTATGTATATGTTACCCCAGTGTAGTTGCACATGCCCATAGTTCCAGCTACTTGGGAAGGCTGAGGCAGGAGGATTGCTTGGGTCCAGGAGGTTGAAACTGCAGGGAGCCGTGATTGCAACAGAGTGAGACCGTGTGTGTGTGTGTATGTGTGTGTGTGTGTGTGTGTGTGTGTGTGTTTGTGTTGTATCTCCACTTCTTTGTATCTCCACTTTCTAAGGACATAAGAAAAATAAAATCATATCCTTTCCAATGCAATGTAATGGTTAGTTCAGACCCTCTCTTACTGCCATTAACCCGATAATAAAACTAGAGTGGGACATAGTTATATAAATGTTGCATGTATCTTATACTAGACTGTATTAGGCCATTATTGCATTGCTTTATATAAATAAATTCCTGAGACTGGGTAATTTATAAAGAAAAGAGGTTTAATTGGTTCATGGTTCTGCAGGCTTTACAGGACTCTTGGGGCTAGCATCTGCTCGGCTTCTGGGGAGGCATCAGGAAGCTTATAATCATGCAGACAGACAAAGGGAGAGTGGGCACATCGCATGGCCAAAGGAGTAGCAAGAGACGGGAGGGGGTGCCACTTTGAAATGGCCAGATCTCCTGGTGATTCTCAGACAGAAGTGAACTCAGACAGAAAGCTGACTTACCACCAAGGGGGTGGCCTAAGTCATTAATGAAGGATCCGTCCCCATGATCCAAGCACCTCCTACCAGGCCCCACCTCCAACACTGGGGATTGCATTTCAACAGGAGAGTTGGGCAGGGACAAATATCCAAACTTCATCATATCCTAATTATATTTCACTAGTTTATGTATATTTCAGATGTGTTAGTCACATTTCCCCAACTGGATCTTAAGCTCATTACAGAGAACAAGGAAAAACAAAACGATATTAACTGATGTGTTATAAGCAATGGAATATGTTAGAGACTTTATACACACTATCCTAGGCAATCATTTAGTATTGAAGATCAAAATCTTACACATCTTGTATGACCTCCAAAATGCAGGGGACAATTGATGTTCAACAGACGCTTGCTCATTTGAAAAAACAGTGTTTAAAGTCATTTTCTTCCGTAGATATTATTATTGCTAGTTAATTCAATTAGCCATTAGTAAAGCTCTTTCCTTCTAAGATTAGCCAATTTTCACATTCATGAAAATTTTACTCTCATTTTTATAAATGCCAATAATTTAGAGAAAGCATCTTGAAGTAACACAATAACTTTAATTAATATGTTTTGTAAAGTCTTTTACTGGTCTATCTATTATTTCTGGGAATTAATGTGAAAGAATAAAGTTACAGTACATTCTCAGTGCAGTTATTAAGTTATGGACTCTGTACTAAAAATGCTAGGTTCAGATTCTCACTCTACCTATTTGAGCCTGTTGTTTAAACTTTGGAGCTATCTCTGCTCACTGCAACCTCTGCCTCCCGGGTTCAAGTGATTCTCCTGCCTCAGGCTCCTGAGTATCTGGGATTACAGTTGCCTGCCACCACACCCGGCTAATTTTTATACTTTTAGTAGAGATGGGTTTTCACCACGTTGGCCAGGCTGGTCTTGAACTCCTGAACTCAGGTGATCCGGCCGACTTGGCCTCCCAAAGTGCTGGGCTTACAGGCGTGAGCCACCGTGCCTGGCCATTATTTAAACTTTCTAAAGCCCAGTTCCCTTATCTGTAAAGTGGAGATGTATATATCTCAGAGCTATGTGTGAGGATTAAATAAAATGATGTTTAAAAAATACCTGGCCCTTAATAAGCACTCAATAAATATTAGCTGTTATTTTTATTATTACTTCATTTATAATTTGGTCTTCTTTGTATCTCCACTTTCTAAGGACTTAAGAAAAATAAAATCATACTCTTTCCAATGCAATGCAATGTAATGGATAGCTCAGACCCTCTCCTTACTGCCACTAACCCGATATAAAAACTAGAGTGGAACACAGTTTATCAGACCAAAGACCAGACTTATGTACGCCAACTTTTTCCATACTTCACCTTGTCCCCCTTCTCTATGGTCACCCTTTCTCACATTTGGTGCACCATGGTCCAATGGCTCATGTGTCAATGGTCCCAGCCATCCTCCTCACTTTTATTGCTAAAGAGGATCCTGCCATTGTTACCCTCGTTTCTTCCCATCCCCCTATCATCTGATGGGAATCCTCCTTTACCATATGGGTTCTTCTGAACCTCTGTTGTGCAAGTTTGGTAGGAAAATAGTGGGAAATGGGGAAAAACAGTGTTCAGACTGGGTCAGAAGAAGGAGCTCTAAGGGAGTTTTGGAAGTGAGAAGCATGGATACAATTGCTTTGTGTAAAACAAAAGCAGAAAGGGAATGAAAAGGCAATGCGTGCTGTGGGTCTGAGGTCTCTTTGTGGTATTCTAAAAATAGAGTAAGAGTAAACCGTTCTTATTTTGAAATAGGTTTTTAATTTCTGAGTTTTTCTTTAACTATCGTATGTTCTGAGACTAGACACATAGCTCATGGAGTTATAACTATCACCCAAGTAAAGCACATGACTAAAATTTATTAAAAATACAAAAATTAACCAGGCATGGTGGCAGGCACCTGCAGTCCCAGCTACTTGGGAGGCTGAGGCGGGAGAATTGCTTGAGCCTCGGAGGTGGGGGTTGCGGTGAGCTGAGATCGCACCGCTGCACTCCAGCTTGGGAGAGAGAGTGAGACCCTGTCTCAAAAAAAAAAAAAAAAAAAAAAAAAAAGAGAGAGAAGGAAATTTGGGGATGCAAACAGTTGTAGTCATATAATAGGTTGCTCAAATTCGCTAAATAACTTTAAGTCCTGGGCTCCATCAAGCAATGATCAATAAGCCCTTTCAACCAGCTGTAAATAGCTGCATTCAGTAAGTCACATTACTCTTTAGCACTTTTTAGTTTTCAAAAAATAAAATCAAAAATACTTAAGATTTATTTCCTTACTTCATATTGTAGCCCACATATTTCTGCTTCTCTGTCTTCAGGATGATCTGTAAATCCACAGGCTCTTTTGGGAAAGCAGTATTTTCCCACAGCAATCATGATAGCCTTTCGAGTCTTGAGAGAATGAATGAATGATCCCTAAGAAACAGGGGTTAAAGATGCCTTATTATCTTAAAGACTCTGTCTCAAAAAAAAAAAAAAAAAAAGAAAAAGAAAAAATTCTAAACTGCCCTTCTTCCCTTTTTCCTGCCAGTGCTTTCTCCACCAGTCATCAAGTTATCTTCCTAAATGCACATTTGATTGTTGTGCCTGTGTTTAAAAACCTGTTTTCCTCTTAACACCTGTAGGATAAAATCCGATTTCCAGAGATGGCCCTTCCCATCTGAGCCCTATCAAGGCTGCCCCAGAACATGGCATCTTGACATACTGAGTATTTTAACCCAAAATAATTTGAGAAAACTGCAGAAGCAGGAAGGTTTCTCTGTGATGTTTTTATGCCCTTCTCCCCTAAAACAAGCCACAAAACCTAGAAAGAATTTTCTGACCTTCCTCTAAAGCCATCATGAGACTCCCATGTGAGAGGTGCCCATCCTATTCCCTAAGGAAAGGAATGTTGTCATCTTTGAAGACACAGGGACACAAAGAAGGATCTGAACAAACAGACTTTGCTAAGTTTTCCCCGGCATATTACCATCACATCATACCCTGGTTTGTCCCATCATACTTCTCCACAACAATCCACTTCTTCATCAAACCTCGCAAAATCTACAACTCTAAATGTTTCTCTGGGTCTTCACTTCCTTATAAAGGCTCCTATTTCACAGAAACCTTATACTAAATAAATTTGAATATTTTTCTTCTGTCAATCTGTCTATATTAGTTGTTTTCAGACTGCTATAAAGAATATTATCTGAGACTGGGTAATTATAAGTTAGGAAAGAAGTTTAATTGACTCACAGTTCCACAGACAGGAAGCACGACTACGAGGCCTCAGGAAACTTACAATCATGGAGGAAGATGAAGTGGAAGCAAGCATTTCTTATATGGCAGCAGGCAAGAGAGAAGAGGGCAGGGGAAACTGTCATTTATAAAACCATCGGATCTCATGATAAGTCACTATTATGGGAACAGCACGGGGGAAATTGCCCCCATGATCCAGTCATTTCCCTCCCTCAACACATGGGGATTACAATTCCAGATGAGGTTTGGGTAGGGACACAGAGCCAAACCATATCACCGTCTTATCAGTTTATTTTCACGCATAGCCAGGGTCTGCATGAGGGTTAAGGAAAATATTCTTTCTTCTGCAGCCCCAACCTGCTTCTTCAACCACTCCTTTCTAACACTGCCTGTAGTGGGCTGTGCAAAGCTCTTCCTACTGCCTGAAGACACTTTACTCATTGCCTTCACAACCAAGTAGTTGCTTCTCCTCTGTGTTCCTATGAATTTATGTTACTATAAAACAGATGCTCTTGTATATGCTGTTTGCTCTTTCTAGAACATTTTTCCCCGCAAAAACCTATACCACTAACTAAATGCCACATAACCCAGTTCAAATGTTACCTCTTAGTTGTGTGTCAGGTTTTTTTGTTTTTGTTTTTGTTTTTTTGTTTGTTTTCTACTTCTCTAGGCAGTATTAGTGAATTAGTGAATTAACAGAAAGCATGGCTCGGAGGCCTCAGGAAACTTACAATCATGGCAGAAGTTGAAGGGGAAGCAAACACGTCGTACACGGAGGCAGGCAAAAGAGAAGAGGGCAGTGGAAACTTCCATTTACAAAACCTTGAACTCATGATAACTCACTATCATGAGAACAGCAGAGAGGAAACTTCCCCCTTGATCCAATCACTTCCCTCCATATAAAAATATACATATACGTGTCTATACTTTTTTATTACCACCTTTAACTGTGACAAAAACTGAGGATAAAATCCTTATTAGCCTTATTTTACATATAATAAATTGAGAGCCATAGAACCTAAATGACTTGCTTAAAGGCAGAACTGGCAAATTTGACATCACTGCCCTCACAGCCAAGCAGCTGCTCCTCCTCTGTGCTCCTATAAATTTCTGATCTTCTCTCTGTTGCAGTCTTTAGCAAGTTGTATTGAAAATATTTGTCTGTATCTACCTCCCTGTAGTTCTAGCTGTAGGTCTAATTAAAACCTCCTTTGCCCCAGAACTAGATATGGGTCTTGGTATTCAAAGATTTTCTGAACAAATGAAGCAATCAATCAATGAAAAACTTACTACTTTAAGAAGGAAAGAGAAGAGGAGTTAACATTTAATGAGCACTTACACTAACGATTTTTTAACTTTTATTGGATCACAGGTACACACGCAGGTTTGTTATGTAGGTGAATTGTGTGTCATGGGGGTTTGGTGTATAGAATATTTTGCCACCCAGATAATAAGCATAGTACTCAACAGGCAGTTTTTCAATCCTCACCCTCTTCTCTCCTTCCACCCTCAAGCGGACCCCTGGTGTCTGTTGTTCCCTTCTTTGTGCCCACATGTACTCAATGTCTAGGTACCTATATGTTAGAATATATGGTATTTGGTTTCTGTTCCTGTGTTAGTTCACTGAGGATAATGCTCTCTAGTTCCATATATGTTGCTGCAAAGAACATGTTCTCATTCTTTTTATGGCTGCATAGTATTCCATGGTGTATATGTAGCAGATTTTCTACATCCAGTCTACCATTGATGGGCATTTAGTTTGATTCCATGTCTTTGCTACTATGAACTGTAAGGAGCACTTGCACATTTACCAGATGTTGTGCTACATTCTACAAAGCTCATTCAGCATTATTGAATGAGATTTTTCAAAACTGCCTAAGATTACATAAAATATAACATAAATTTATGAGGCTTTAACCAAATACAGTACATCTAAATATTCAGGAATTGGACACTTCCTGAAGACTTAATATGCAAATTGTTGAAGATGTATTTCTTATGTACCAATAACAAAAAAAAAAAAAAAAAATCACTGGAGGCCAACCTAGAATCGCAGTCAATTTGTTTTCTTTACACAGACTTAAACCCAGCAGTCTCTGAATTTCTGTATTCATGCACTTGGAGAGTAACAGTCTCCCTGTTCTGCTGCGTGCTCTGTTTTATTTTAGGCTCTTTTAGTTTCAAGTAGCAGAACAGCTCAACTCAGCTTAAGCAAAAGAAAGATTTCATTATAAGAATTCAGGTGAGCCTTACAAATCCAATGCCTCTAAAGAAACTGGAATCAGTAATAAAAGCTGTTAGGAACCCAGAGCAGGCTTGCAGTCTCCCTCTCTCCCCCCTCCCCCCACCCCCATGATTTCTTGTCTCTTTGATTCTCTTCTCTTGTTTCTGTCATTCTTCACTGTCATTTCTCTCTTTCCAAATAATGGGTAATGGGTGGCTTGTCCAGCATCCACAGACATTTTACATGTTGCTCATCTCCAGCCATTTTTAGAAACTAGATGACTCTGAGTATAGGTTCCTTGGGAGAGAAATTGACTGACTCAGAGTGGTCAAGTGTCCATGTTGGACCAATCAATAGTAGTCAAAGTGTCAAAAGTCTCGCAACAAAATAAATAAATAAATGAACAAATGGAGACATTCAGGGGTGAATTTCTCATAGAAAGGTGGTGTCAATTTATCAGATACTTAAATAATTTTATATTCCATACTCATTCTTTTCCAAAATTGTTCTTATACAAAAAACATATAAAAAGCTTATGTTACCATTTTATTAGGTATTTCAAATATGCAATATTGAGCAGAGTCAATTTCCCAATGAGTTTGTTGTAGATTCAATCCTGAAAACTTAGACCACTATTTTCCAGCCACTACGAAATCATTAGGGATGATTGAATCAACACCTTATTTGGTCATTATGTAATTTTCTCCACTTTCCCAGATAGATTGACATTTTCAATTCAATGTAACTAGAACTAAAGAAAATCTGCCAAAGAAATGTCCTTTCTTAATACATTATAATCATGTTTGTGTCATAATGGAGTGGCTAAATGAAAGAGACATACTCAAATCACTACAGGACCAAATTAGCAAATTGAATAGTTTTGGTGTGTTCACAGAATAACTGATTAAACCATGTAACCTCGAGAGAGGCAGCTCCAGTACACAGAAATGTCACATAGGAAGAGCCTCTGATCTAAGGACGTAGTTTCTATCCTACCCCATGGTTAAATGGGTAGGACAGAAATCATTCACCCATGTTTTTTCTTAGTGTTTCCTAGTTTAAAGTAATCCTCCAGCCTTTAACAGCAGAAATAATCATTACATTGAACCTTGCTGTTGTTGGGGTTTTTGATTTTGTTATTTTTGAATCTTGTTTTTAATATAAATAAATTAGTAAAATGAAATTATTCTCAGATTGTCATATTCAGTTTTCTTTTCTTTTCTTTTTTTTTTTTTTTGTTTTAAGTCAGAGTCTCACTCTGTCACCCAGGCTGGAGTGTAGTGGCGCCATCTCGGCTCACTGCAAGCTCCGCCTCCTGGGTTCACGCCATTCTCCCGACTCAGCCTCCCGAGTAGCTGGGACTACAGGAGCCCACCACCACACCCGGCTAATTTTTTGTAATTTTTTTTTTTTTTTTTTTTTTAAGTAGAGACAGGGTTTCACTGTGTTAGCCAGGATGGTCTCAATCTCCTGACCTCGTGATCCGCCCGCCTCGGCCTCCCAAAGTGCTGGGATTATAGGCATGAGCCACCAGGCTTGGCTGTCATATCCAATTTTCTTAAGAAAAAGAACCCCTCGAAAGTAGCTCACCAAAAACTTCTATTAGTAGGCAGTAAACTGAATGCACACATCCATCTCTTCCTCCTGTCCTGCCACTGAAGTGACAGTAAGCATGTCTAAAAAGGAATAAATTATAACAGCATTGTAAAAGGAGGTAATAGGGAGAAGCATAAGAAGAAAAAGTAAAAAGATGGGATGACATGAAATACATGTTCAGGGTGGAGGAAGCCATATACCTAACAGAATATTCATTGAAGGATGCAGCAATTCAGAGAGAACCCTTTCTGCTGGTAAAGATCTGTAGAAACTCCAACCTAAGAACCAGCAGATTAGAGAAGAGGAATGGGCTATAGAACTGTGCCAGTCAGGGTTTAACCCGGAAAACAAAAGTCTTTATAGATATTCCAAACTGAAATAAATCACTATAAAGTGTTTGTTATCCTAAAGACGTAAGCAACTGGCTAGTGCCAGTAGTTGAAGATGGTGATTCAATGCAGAGGTTCCCAATAGCAGTAAGGCTCTACCACTCCCAGGACAAGAGGGACCAAAGGACAAGGTAGGGTTCCCAGTCCTGAATCTGTAGTGCAATCGCCTGATGGGTTCATCTTGCCTGCTGCCCAGAAAAGTTAATGTACTGAGAAAGCAGGTGTTTTCAGCAAAGAAGGAGTTAAATAATCACAGGTCTGGCCAAGCAGAAGGACTGGAGTTAATTCTCAACTCCATCTCAATGAGAACTCAGACGCTAGAGCACGGATGTTCAATCTTTTGGCTCCCTGAGCCACACTGGAAGAAGAAGAATTGTTTGGACCACACATAAAATACATGAACACTAACCATAGCTGGTGAACTTTAAAAAAAAAGTTGTAAAAATAATCTCAGAAAGTTTTTTAAAAAGTTTATGAATTTGTGTTGGGCTGCATTCAAAGCCATCCGGGGCCACATGTGGCCTGGTTGGACAAGCTTGAGCTAGAGTTTTACAGATAAAAAGAGAAGAAGAAAGCCTGCCTGTCTATCCCTCTCTTGCACACCATAAAGTGTATCTGCTCTTCTTTATACACACAATTTTCTAGCACAGAAAACCTATCCTTGCTACTTATATTCCTTAATTGAGTCTTTCATTCATAATATTAAGTAGACAACCAACCACACTCACTTGAGAAAAATCAGAGGGTCAGGGTCAAAAAAGAACCAAAATAAACAAACAGAACAAATGATCCCAGAGAAAATAAATAATTCACTAACCAGAATTATAATTAGTCTCTTTAGAAAGATTCAGGAGTATGCTGCCCACAAAACATACCCACACTCAAGAGGAGACTACTATGGAAACAGGGCAATTAGAAAGTGAGAGTTTTTGGAAATTAAATATGTAACTGGCAAATTTCTTAAAATTAACTAAAGTACTTGATATAAGTCAAGAAATTTTAACTTAGAACACAGAGTCAAAGCCCCCAAGATTAAAATATATTACATACATATGTGTGAAAGAAGAATGAACATACATGGAGACTCAAACCAGGAGGCCCAATATCGCTAGCTAAGAGGAATTTCTGAAAAAGAGAAGAGAACAAAATAGAGGGAAGAAAAGTTAAGCGAAAGAAAATGGAGGTAGCAGAGAAGAAAGAGGACGAAATTCTCCAGAGCCAAAGAAATGTCCAGGTGCTAACTGGAGTATAGGATGAAAGATCCATGTCTAGGCATTAAGAAGAACTAGACACATCCTGCCAGACATGGTGGCTCATGCCTATAATCCCAGCACTTTGGGAGGCTGAGGCTGTCAGATAGCTTGAGAAAAGGAGTTCAAGACCAGCCTGGGCAACATAGAAAAACGCATCTCTACAAAAAACACCAAAAAAATTAGCCAGGCATAGTGGTGTGCACCTATAGTCCCAACTTCTTGGGAGGCTGAGGTGGGAGGATCGCTAGGGCTCAGGAGGTCAAGGCTGCAGTGAGCTGAGATTGCACCACAGCACTCAAACCTGGGCGACAAAGTGAGACCCTGTCTCTAATTAATTAATTAATTAATTAAAAACAGAACTAAAACTAGACACCTCCTTTTGAGTTCTTAGCCTGAAGACAAAAAAAAAATGTGAGTGTAAAATAACGACATTTTCAAACACACAAATGGGTTATCCACACTTACCTTTGCTAAAAATAAAATAAAATAATTTTTTAAAAAAGGAATTGTGTTTATTATTCAAGAAAAAAAGAGAAGCCATGGGATCTAAGACATAGTGCACCAGCCCAGAAATATAATGTAAAGAAATCCTCCCAGGCTGGACACTGTGACTTACACCTGTAATCCCAACACTTTGGGAGGCCGAGGTGGGTGGATTGCCTGAGGCCAGGAGTTCAAGACCAACCTAGTCAATGCGGTGAAACCCTGTCTCTACTAACAATACAAAAATTAGTGGGTGTGGTGGTAGGTGCCCGTAATCCCTGCTACTCGGGAGGCTGAGGCAGGAGAATCGCTTGAACTGGGAAGGCAGAGGTTGCAGTGAGCTGAGACCGCACCACTGCACTCCAGCCTGGGCAAAAGAGCAAGACTCCATTTCAAAAAAAAATCCTCCCAAAGTAGGACCTGTGGCATGTGAGAAGAAAAAAAAAATGGTCAAAACTGGAACATGAGTATAGAGGACACTAAGTACGATGTTTTCTGGAACAAATGGATTAACTTTGACACATAGTAGAGTTAAAAGACGGGATTATTGTGGCACCGAATAAAAGGCTTAAGCTTCTTCTGTCAATAGGGAAATTAAAAAAGAAAACTGGAAACTCCAAGAAGAGCAAAATCCTGTATAAGGAAGCCATGAACCAAATCTGAAGAACAGTGCAATGTGGAATGTTTTGAGCTACTTGTGGAGTATAAAGAAAAAGCTCCACTTGACCTTCACCCTTAGAACTTCGTTTGTCAAGTGGTCCGAGGTTAGTGAAGTAGCATTACATCATTCTACTCAGCTCCATGATGATTGCAAATTACTGTAACTGTAATCTTGAAAACATTTATTGGTTCCGAATTTTAGAATATAAATTATTAAATATTTAATTAGCCGTGTTGGTCTGAAATTTAAATAGTATAAACTTAATCAGGGAAAAATAATGCCACACCTAACAGATCCATAAAGGTATGGAGGAGAAGGAGGAGAAAAGTTTGCAGGAGCACTAATTTTCTTATCCTAAGAATGGACATAAGGAGTTAATGTCAACTTTGATAAATAAAAATAAGGTTTAATAATAATATGATTAATAAAAAATTCAGTGGGAAAAAATAAAGTGGAAATAAGGAGAGAGTATAGGTCAGTAAATTCATCAGTTTCCATATAGAAAAATAAGGTATTTTAAGTTGTAAATTTGGGGATTTAGATTGTTAAGCAATTTTAAGTTGTTAAATGCCAAATAGAGGTGTGGGCTGGCACAGTGTCTCATGCCTGTAACTCCAGCACTTTGGAAGACTGAGATGGAAGGATCGCTTCATCCCAAGAGTTTGAGAACAGCCTGGGCAACATAGTAAGACCCTGTCTCTACATAATATAAATTTAAAATATTAACTGGGCATGGTGGTACACATCTGTAGTCTCAGCTATTCAGGAGGCTGAGGTGGGAAGACCACATGAACCCAACAGACTGAGGCTGCAATGAGCCATGATTGTACCACTGCACTTCAGCCTGGATGACAGAGTGAGATGCCGTCTCAGACACACACACACAAATAGACGTGTGAGTGTGTGGTTTAGCACAGGGCTTGCATGTACAGGCCAGTTCTGCAAAAGAGATCCTTTTCATTTGTCTTTTATTGCTTATGCAATGGTTGTAAAAAAAAAATAAATAAATAAATAAGAAACTTAACCAAAACA
Source organism: Piliocolobus tephrosceles (assembly GCF_002776525.5). NCBI lineage: Eukaryota > Metazoa > Chordata > Mammalia > Primates > Cercopithecidae > Piliocolobus > Piliocolobus tephrosceles. The sequence continues at coordinate 63,887,883 of NC_045452.1, forward strand.
TCTAGGTTTCTAGTTTTCCAAAGAAAAACAGTTGCAAGAAAAATCTAGCAACACTGAGGTTGCCTTCGTGCATGGGAGCAATTGGCCAGAGCTGGCATAAGGTTTCCTTTGGATGGAGACTATGCTATTCCACTGACCATACTCCTCAGTCTCACAGCTATGTATCTCCTACTCTGCTTTCTCTGCTTATATTACCTGCCCAGTCTCTATCAGATGTGGATTTGTGTCTTCATTGAGAGTAAATACCAGCACTATATGGGATCCAAGGTTGGTACCTCTGGGGAAATGTAATCAAGGGTGGGAAGAACATAGCTTGAGTGATACTATCCTTCAGTATAGTTTCTAACCTTCAGAACATCTTAAGCTAGCCCTTTTATTTTTATGTTTATACATGCATATCTGTGTATGTATGTCTGTGTCTTGTGTGGCCCTACCCTGGACAAAAAATAGATTCAGAAAAAAAGCTCAAGGAGGAATAGAGACCCTATGCTAGTCAGTCAGATATGAGCAGGAAAATGGCTTTCAAGACAACAGATTCAGCACCAAGGATCCATGGATGCTATAAAAATATAAATTGAGGCCAGGTGCAGTGGCTCATGCCTGTAATCCCAGCACTTTGGGAGGCTGAGGTGGGGAGATCACTTGAGGTCAGGAGTTTGAGACCAGCCTGGCCAACATGGTGAAACCCCATCTTTACTAACAATACAAGAAAACCCCAAAATTTAAACTGCCATAGTGGAACATGTCTGTAGTCCCAGTTACTCAGGAGGCTGAGACAAAAGAATTGTTTGAACCTGGGAGGCAGATGTTGCAGTGAGCGAGATCGTGCCAGTGTACTCCACCCTGGGCAACAAGAGCGAAACTCAAAAAAATTAAAACTAAATAAATAAATAAATAAATAAATAGTAAAATAATAATAATAAAATGAAAAACCAAAACAATGCATCGGCCTGGTGGAAGTAACCTAATATTTTTCTGATCCTGCTTGTGGCAGATGTTAACTCTCAAAAATAACCACGTGATGCTCTACACTTCCCAGCCTTCCTTGCAGTATGATGTCACATATGTCACTGAATTCTAGCAGAAAGGATGTAAGCCACTCCTAAGCCTGTCCCATAACCTCTTCCCAAATAATCCCTTGGATTTGTTTCCCTTCCTTAGCAACTTGAAAGCCAAGTGTTCAAGAGAAGAAAGCAAAGGCACCAACATGTTAATAGACATTATTAATCTAAACAATGAAATCATAGGTGATTTTATTGTATTATTTATAACTTCATGTCTTTCAAGTTTTTTATAATAAGCGTGTACTACTTTTATAATTATTAAAGTAATTTTCTCCACAGGAAAAAAAACAAAGTGTCTTAACTACAAAATCGAGTCTATCTGACCCATGTCAGCTAGATGGTGATACAAGCAAGAAAGAAGACTTTGTCGTATTAGGCTATTGAGATTTGAGGTTTGTCTGTTACATCAGTTTTTATTAATTACCTAAACCAGTGGTTCTCAAACCTTAGCATATCTAAAATTACCAGGAAAACTCCTTAAAATACAGATTGCTCACAGGTGATTCAACTTTAAGTACCCTACATACCAGCATTAAAGCAAGAAGTGCTTATTGCACCTCAGCTGCACTGAGATGAAGATGTGGGAAGAATTGGTGATGCCAGATTTCCAAGACATAACATAATGGTGCACTTATCTGAACTGAGATGACTATAAGCAGTGTGGAAAGTAATGACTTAAAGTTACCTTGAAGCACAATTTCAATGGCAGCATGATTAGCATCTGGAACACTAGGGGCAGACAGACCAGCCTCCTTCAAGGTCACCTCTGTTGAGTAAAAGCATGGGTCAGACTCCAGAAGAGAAAACAACCAGACACTGCAAGCAGTGGATCAGTGAGATTGTGGGGAAACTACAAATTATGGCACTCAGGATGTGTGCCACAATCTTACATCTATATGCCCACCTCTACCAATTCTTCATTTCTAAATAGAAGCAATAATCAAAAGTGATCTGCCAGAGGAGGGAAAATACCCATTTGGAATCCCACGATTTTCTATCAAGAATATTGGAGAAAAAAACAGATGCATTGCCACCCATGTAGTAGTGACAGACTCAACCCTGGATGTTAAAGGCAGGAATTAGACAAAATTCAATTTTCTTCTTTTTGTTTTTTAGATATGAAAAATGCAAATCTATGGAGTGGTTACTTCTACCATAGTTTTCACAATAGCAATATTACCATATTTTCACATTTCCTTTTTTTTAAAGGTAGTTTTGCATCATCTTGAACAACTTTACATTCTTCTCAATATCTTCTATAACAAGTCACACAAACTAGTCTTTATTTTTATATTTAAAGATATTAAATGGGCCAGGAATGGTGGCTCACACCTGTAATCCCAGCACTTTAGGAGGCCGAGGCAGGCAAGTTGCTTGAGGTTAGGAGTTCAGGACCAGTCTGGCCAACACAGTGAAACCCCATCTCTACTAAAAACAAAAATAAAATAAATTAGCAGGGTATGGGGGCAGGTGCCTGTAATCCCAGCTACTCGGGAGGCTGAGGCAGGAGAACTGCTGGAACCCGGGAAGCCGAGGTTGCCATGAGCTGAGACTGTACCATTGCACTCCAGCTTGGGGGACAAGAGAAAGACTCCATCTTGAAAAAAAAAATGCTATAAAATGTATTTCTCTTTTGGGATTTGACTTTCTATAATTTAATTTGTTAATTGTCTCACAATAAAATGATAATAAATTATCCATGTTTTCCAGGAACTACTTTTTTTAATCTCATTTTCTGCTCTTGATTTTTTACATAGTTCTGATCACAGAAGTGGCCCTGCTTAGATATCACTGTTAATATTCCTGAGGAGAACTTTGTTACTGCCAGTTATTAATTGAAAGTCTAATGAGAATGGTTTGATTACACTATTTGGTTTTTCCATTCTATTTGCAATCCAGTGGGATTTTCACTCCTGATGTCATTAACTCTTCATATTTAAATTTTAATCCTCATTTAGTAGCCGTCTGTTGTCCTTTACATGTCAAAAAATAATCTGAATTTTCTCTCTCATTTTGTGGAAATTGTAATAGAAGAAATAATAAAATAAAATGAAATTCATTAAAGTTTTGATGTTCTAAAATTTTAAATATTTCAGCCTATTCAGAAAAAAGGTATCCTTTATTTGATTTCATTTATGTTGGTTGTGATGGTTAATACTGAGTGTCAACCTGATTGGATTGAAGGATGCAAAGTATTGTTCCTGGGTGTGTCTGTAAGGGTGTTGCCAAAGGAGATTAACATTTGAGTCAGGGAACTGGGAGAAAAAGATTCACCCTCAATCTGGGTGGGCGCCATCTAATCAGTTGCCAGGGCAGCTAGGATAAAAGCAGGCAGAGGAATGTGGACGGGCTAGACTGGCTGAGTTTTCCAGCCTCCATCTTTCTCCTGGGCTGGATGCTTCCTGCCCTTGAATGTGGTACTGGAAGTTCTTCAGCTTTTGGACTATTGGACTTACACTAGTGGTTTACCAGGGGCTCTCAGGCCTTCCACCACAGACTGAAGGCTATACTGTGGGCTTCCCTATTATTGAGGTTTTGGGACTCAGATTGTCTTCCTTGCTCCTCAGCTTGCAGACAGCCTATTGTGGGACTTCACCTTGTGATCTTGTGAGTCAATACTCCTTAATAAAGTCTCTTTTATATGTACAAATATCCTATCAGCTCTGTCCCTCTAGAGAACCCTGACTAATACACTGGTTTTGCAATATATATTACTAACCATGTACTCTCTGCCAAGAATTGCGCTTAGTGATGCAGACGGATCCACACCCACATGGCGCAGCCTCCTCCATCTTCAGAGCACTGAGAAGCCAGGGAAAGCCATAAATGCCCATGGCACTGATAGTCAACGTTGAGTTCCTTAGGAAAAGTAGGACTTAAAAGCTACCTATTAGAAGACCATCTGTAAGATACATCAGTGAGGGATTCATGGATATCTGAACTAGTTTGTGAAGAACTGCAGGATATTGACTACAGAGAAGGCAAATGCAGACAGAAGGAGGCAGAACCATATGTAGCATATTCAGGAAGGGTGAATAACTTTTGGGGTGGCTGTAAAACAATATGAAACAATATATTATCAATCAGATGGCTGACAAAAGGTAAGTTGATGCCAGATTATAGAAGTTTAAACAGTACATTCAACATTTTGGAACTTAGCCTGTGATGTATTAGGATATGATGGAAAAATGAGAAAATTAACAATTTTGCCTTAAGAAGATGAAGGCTGTGTACAAAATAAATGAAGGAAAGGGCGAAAATAGAATTGATGGGATATTGATGGGAGACAAGTGAGGAGTCAAAGCAGAGGAGGAAATCAAAGATGACTCTCTAGTTGAGAGCCTGATTAACTGGGTGGATAATGAATCCTTACCCAGCAAAAAGGAAGTCAGAGGACAGAGCTCATTTGGGGAAAGATGTCACTATAGACTCGAGTTAAAAATGCCAGTGGGATAAACCAGTGAAAATATAGAGCAGGCAAGTACAAAAATGGACCTCTTGGTTAGAAGAGGGCTGGGAGTTAGTGCTAAAGATTTGGGAAATGGCTAAATCCATAGAGTGGGAGTTGGGGGTGAGGGTGATAGAAATCATCAAGTGAAAGAGTATGGCAAGAGAAAGGTGGAGAGCTAAAAATCATGCAGAGCTAGCATTGCCCGATTTACCAATGAGCTTCTAGAACACTCATAATAGAGAGAATGGCCAACAGTGTCAAATGTTACAGAAAGAGGTAGATCGAGCAATTTCTGTTTGCATTTGTGATTAAAGTCAAGATTGAACGAATCTATGTAGATAGGCTTTTGTGTCTTTGGATCAAGTGTAGATCTGGCAGTCAGCTCGATCATCTGACAAAGCCAGAAATCAAACTGGGTACTCCTAACTCCCCAAATCCACCTGGACTCCGAATTATTTATGTGGATTCCTGGAATTGAACACATTGCTTATAATTCCACGTCCTCTGGCTAAACTCTAAGCTCCTTTAGGGTAGAGCTTTTGTCTTACAAGCTCTTGGCCCTTAAAAGAAGCTTAATACTTTTTAAATATAGTAGTTGAATGAAAATTAGCCCCAACTGTGTACAGATACTCAACCATTTGCAGGAGCAATTAGGAATAAAAGAAGAGAACAGAGGATTCAGCATAATGTGTGTTCTAGGGCCAGTATAATGCTAAAAAAGGAAGAACTAGGAATGACAGATGACTTAGAGGCCCTTGGGTGTAACAGTGAGTCAGTCTTCCCATTGCTACCACAGAGACATGCTTCGTGGATTAATTAACTATTATTCTCAACTTACAAATGAGTTCATAGAGGCAAAGAGGTTAAGTCACTTCTAGAAGATCATAATGTGTCAGCAGGAGATCAAAGCCTGAAGGAACAGGCTTACCACTTAGAGCTCCATGTTTGTAACCTAATAGAGAGCTTCTGAACTTTTGTAAAACCCTGACTTCACTTCTTAGATGATGAGTTGTTAAAGTTCTCTCTGAGGTTAGTTTTACATGAGCAACTCAGAGAAAACATGCACTTTTAAGTGACAAAGAATTGCAACTGCTGCTATTATCTCTTTAAAAATCATGTGTGGCCTTCCTTATTAAAGACAAAGTGGGAATTATTCTTGGTGGGAAGAGAAAACATATCTTCCCCTTTTCCATTTCAATCCAGGAAATAAACATTTACTGCATCATGAACAAACATGGAACAAATATACTTACTTACGTTTTATCCAGAGCTTTTGAAATGATTGGTCACATGCATCCACTTGTAAAATGTTTATTAGATACTGGTTTAAAAGGTTCATTTCTTGAATCATAACTATGAAGAAGTTGAAGCAAAGCTACCTAATGGCTTCCTTTTTGACCTCACTGTAATCTTAAAACAGGGCACAGAAGAGTTAACAGGAGGCCCAGACAGTCCCCTGCTGATCCCATAATGAGTGGGAGCTGCAGCTGAATGTCAATAGCTCTTGTGAACTTGGGTAACCCAGCTGAGCCCTCTGCTTGCCAGAGCTGGAGGAGGTAATCAGCTTGACCCCTGTGACCTTCCTGAGGCTGTGTTCTGTCCTGTATGGAGAAGCCTCTTTGCATATGACTCCTATATCCTGCTCAGTCAAAACCCTTTTAGGATAACCAGACCTGAGTCAGCCTCAAGAGGGAACATGATATAAATTAGTCAATGCTGGTTATAGGTTGCACAATAGAGTAGGTGCTTTAAAAAAATTAATGGGAACACATCCTGGAAACCTCAAAAAGATTTCCAGGAACCACTATGACATCTGCCCTTCCAGTGTTATTAAAATAAATTGAAGGTTATATAACAGTTCTGTCAGCACTTCACATTTCTTTGTGGAGTTGTGTTTCATCAAATGCTTTCACCTTTCTGGGTTTGGTAAATTGATTTCCTTTTGTTTCATTGTTTATTTGTCACTATTTCCATTGCATAGTCCCAAGGATGTCATATATACAATGTGCACATTATAGATTAAGAGGATATTTTGTAACATTTTCATTGAGTTCCTAAACGGCATTTCATCCTTATTCTCTGCAATGAAAGAAACCTGAACAATAAATTAAGCTCCTTTCATTCTGTGTGTGTCTAAATATATTGTTATTAAAAGAATGTTATTATTCATAAACTGAGAGAATGCATGCTAATTGTGCCTTAAACTGAATAATTTATATAACTCTGTAGAGTACAGCACAACAGTACTTCCCATAAAAGTAAAAGTGATTTGTACAATAAGGATTAACCTATGGTAGACTCTGTACACCTATAAGTAAGTCCCATAACAAATACAGAGTTTATATTTTCAAGAAAATGGGGCTTATCTGTAACAATAAGATTCAGTTGACTTCAACTCATAGTAATGCTAAAGTTCTTTAACTTGAATGCACATTATTCCATCCAGCAACTAGAGGCTTCATTTTTCCCCTAAAGCAAATTTACCCCCAAGTATATTTATTATGCATGCACAGTCTTTAGTACTGAGGAATTTTGATCATGACTAATGGATTTTGCCTGGAAAAAATTGTATATACTGTAATTTGCTTAGTGATTGTAATAATAATAATTTTTAAACCCTTATTACATAATTGCTCTATAAAAGGTGAATTCCTTACCAAGTGCCATCAGCCACCATCATGACTTTTTGGGTTGAAGGGACAAAAAAAGATGCAGTTTCAGTGTGGCCTAAGAAACAGGCAAGGTTGGAAATCATAATCTGTGGTCAAATACTATCAAATACAATGTTTTTTGTTCTTTGAACAGGCACATACAGTTGGACAATGGGGAAGTGAGGGAGGAAAGAGCCTGCTATCAATTCTATATTAAGTTTAATATTATATTCTCAACTTAGCCCTAAGAGAAACAACACAGTTATGAACCTAAGATGAACTGAGACAACAGATGGTCAGAATTACTTGAGGAAGATGACACTTTTATATTTTATCATAACTCTCTCTCTCTCACACACACACACACACACACACACACACACACACACACGCGACAATGTAACAATGGCCCTGTAATCAGACTTCCCTGTTTCTGGCTCAAGCATCTTGTAACTGAGAGCTTGAACATCTCTGAACAAATATCTTAAGAGTACAATTCCCAGAGGAGGCTGATTTTTCAAAACACATGCCACGTGCCCAAGGAAACCTTGTCTCAGGAGTCGGTTCTGACAAGCACGCTAAACTAATAAAATATATTTCCTTTGCTGCTTTTAAAAAGCCAGCTAAGATCAGATCACATGATAACCAGTTATTTTAACAAAGTCTAAATTTGTATATAGAGTTAGCTCTTAGAAAGTGTCACGTTTGTGTTGCCCCTAAAAAACTCCGCTTTACAGAGATTTGTGGAATCAATTTTTGTAAACAAATGTAGAGAGCAAATCTGTACCCAACTGGATCGCATTATAACAGCACAGAAGAGCTTCACGGCTTTGTTAGAAGTGTCTCTTTTTTGCTTCTAGGTCCTGCACCGCCACCACCACCCACACTTCCCTGAAGGGAGAAGAGCTTTGTCAAAAGATTTCCTGGTAAATCAAAAGCACTTTGTGGATAGGAATAGTGTGCACTGTGCCTGAATGAGACCTAATTATGTATGTGGTGCTCTCCAAAATGAGTTCTCGCTGGCTCCAGTCAATCAAATACCTAAACCGCTAAATGAATGAGGAAGTTTGAGAAACTGCTGTAGTAACTAGGTTAAGTTAAACAAATACACCCAAGTTTTGCACAGTTCTGTATTCCTCCAATCAAAATAAAATTTGCACAGCTTAGCTGCCCAAATACACTTGTGGGGTTATCCTTCTTGAGGTCAGGAAATGACGATCCTGCTATGTGCTGTGTGCTGTGAATACTGTAATAACTCTATGATTTCATAGACATTTTCAGGGGTGTTATGATTCTGTGTCAGACCCTGTGAAAAGAAAGGCAGTGAAAATAATACATTGCCCAGTCTTTTTTTTTTTTTTTTTTTGAGATGGAGTCTCGCTCTGTCGTCCAGGCTAGAGTGCAGGGGCGCGATCTCGGCTCACTGCAAACTCTACCTTCCTGGTTCAAGTGATTCTCCTGCCTCTTCCTCCCGACTAGCTGGGACTACAGGCACCCGCCCACACGCCCGGCTAATTTTTTGTATTTTTAGTAGAGACAGGGGTTTCACCGTGTTAGCCAGGATGGTCTCGATCTCCTGACCTTGTGATCCACCCACCTCGGCCTCCCCAAGTGCTGAGATTATAGGCGCTGCCACCGCGCCCGGCTAATTTTTGTACTTTTAGTAGAGACGGGGTTGTACCATCTTGGCCAGGCTGGTTTTGAACTCCTGACCTCAGGTGATCCACCCACCACGGCCTCCCAAAGTGCTGGGATTACAGACCTGAGCCACCATGCCCAGCCACATCGACCAATCTTAAAAAGTTTCCACGGCAGTAGGAGAAGAAGACAAGTAATATTGTATATAAGAAAATATACTAATATCATAATAGAGGAATTAGCCAATTTCTGAGTACTTAAAGATGGGCAAAGTCTGTTTTATTTGAGCGATTAAGCAAAGACTTCCCAGTAGAGGTGATGTTGAGGCCTTCAATGACTGCATCAAATAGGAGCCTGGAGACACTGCAAGCCAGATGAGGAAACTGCAGGACACAAATCTTGAGCATAGCTCCTGCTATGGGTGCTAAGGCTAATCCTAAGTGAAGAAAAGTCTAGAATTTTGGGCAACCAATCCTTTAAATGTGTTTATTATGAAAGATTCTAAGAATTCACAAAAGAAAAGAGAATGATAAAATGATTCCTCAAAGACCTATTACTTACATTTAACAATTATCAAAATTTGGGGCTAGGATGGTGGCTCACATCTGTAATCCTACCACTTTTGAAGGCCGAGGCACATGGATTGCTTGAGCCCAAGAGTTTGAGATCAGCCTAGGCAGCACAGTGAGACCTGGTCTCTATGAAATGTGAAAAAAAAAAAAAAAAAAAAAAAAAAATTAGCCAGGCATGGTGTTGTGTACCTGTGGTTCCAGCTACTCTGGAGGCTGAGGTGGGAGGGTTGTCTGAGCCCGGGAGGTCAAGGCTGCACTGAACCATAATCACGCCAATGCATTCCAGCTTCTGGATGACAGAGTAAAACCCTATCTCAAAAAAATTTTGGCCCATTTGTTCATCAACCTGTTTTATTTTGTTTTTTTCTTTTTTTCACTTAATTTTTTAAAAATGCATATTGCAGACATCTATTAGTTTACATCTTCTGATTTTGATGTATATATCTAAAAAATGTATATTTTCTTATATATCACAATGCCATTATCACAAACGAAATCACTGATAATTTATTAGATGGTCAGATATCATCTAACGGAAGCTCATATTAAATTTTTCCAATTTTCTGAAAACTTCCTTTAACATGGTTTGTTTTTTAAATTAGAGAAGGATTTTTTAAAGCCCAGCTGCCATCTCATGGAGTTGAGTAACATCACATAAGCAGGAGGGGCTCCTGGAGGGCTCCTATCATATCAAAGTCCTTGTTGAATTGCTTTGTACCTAGCACAGAGCCTAGCCCTGATATAACCCAAAATATCTGTTTCCTGAATTGCATCAAACTGAATTGAGTGACAGATTTTAAGTAGGGTGGCATCTCAACAGTACGCTGTTTTAACACAATTCTAGTGGCTATTGGGTGGATACTGGAAAACCCTTCCTAACAAAAAGTCTGTGCCCTCAAGGATCATGTAGACAGTCAACATCGCAGGTGTCAGAAAGACCACAAACCATGAACTAGTACATTGTAGACAAGAAATTCTCCAGTTCATAGATCTGCTGAAATGAAAGGCTTTGAGCTTCTGAAATTAGGAAAAGGGCCATACTTACACTTGAATGTGGGAATAGACTAATAAGCAAGTAGATAAATATCAAGGATAGATCTTTTAATCAGGCTAACATGTCTCCTCTGATGATTAAAGGACTAAAAAAATATTTACTTCAACATTCTGGGTGAGTTATTAACAAATCTATGCATTCTCAGAAACTAAGAAAATAAACCACTGGAGGGGAAAGAACTCCATCCAGGAAGAATAATATTCACCACCCTTGCGAAGATTTAGCACCTAACAATTTGAGATGCACTTAGTCATTTATTCTATTGTTTCTCATTGTTCGTCACAATGACCAGTGACATGTACAGACAACTATTGTTATCTTCATTTAAGGGCAAAGAAACTGAGTCCCACGTTATGCAACTGATATAATCAAGTTCTCAGGTCAAGCATCTGGATACCAGGAACAACACCGGTGGATTGGTTTCTTACTGTTTCCTTGATTTCCATTTTCATTGCTGGCATTTTCTTGTACTCTCTTTGTTTTGTAGCACCAAATTGCCTGTATGGAAGCTTTAAGGCAATGAAGGTTCCCCGTCTTTGTGGTTGGGCAGAGTAAATGATGTTCAAGCAGTTTGAAGCACCTCACTAGAGATGAAAACCTCCTCTTCATATTATTTTTATAGATTCTCCAGGCTCCATAATTATTTTTGATGATTTCTTCAAAGAAATGAACAGAATTGTGTTTCTCCCATAGAGTAAATCTTGACTAGTAATTGGAGATCCAGAAAGATTTAAACTATTTGTTAGGTTAAAGGTGTGTCTGTACTTTAATCGAAGATAAAAAAGGAAGTTAAAAGGTGTCCTAAAAAAGTGTTTATGTTCAATATTTGTTATAGTATCCATGATATGTATATTGTACATATAGATAAAAATCAGACATTAATACTGAATAAAGTTGACATTAAACTTTAGTATGAAAATCTTCATAATGTCAGATTATAATACTAACACAAAATGCGTAGAGCAACAATTAGTTCTGGTTCAATTATTCCACAGCAAATTATCTTCAGTTCATTATTATGAATAAATGTATATGTTTCTTGCATTATTAATATGCAAGCTACAAGTTGTGCATTTAGCTTTCTATTATTGTTTCTATGTGAATAATTTGGTTTAGCTAGCTAGTGGTCTTATTTCCAATGAGTTTCCAATTAGTTTTTCATTTTTCTTCAAATTATTTTATTATAAAAGGTTTTCTTAATTTTTGAAAAATGGAAATTTCGTGTAAGTGCCCTTAGAAAAGTTTGCATAATAGTCAAGTGCTATGATTCCTAAAGCCTAAAGAAATTGGCATAAGATATGAATGAAGGTTATTTTGGATTTTCTTTTATCTATAATAATAACCCCAGAAATTTAATTGTAGGATTGATTGTTTCTACTTATGAGCCAAGTTGGTCTCTAGGGGCTATATTTGGTTCCAAAATCTCATTGCAGCAGCTTCTGATTGAGATCACAGTCCATCTTTTCACACAGTGATTTCTCAAAACACTCCACTGAGATAAGTGCTAATTTCTATCCTTCTTTATTTCCTACAAGTAGAATTAGAGTGAGAATGTTCAACTAGCTTTATTTTTCTTTTAAATTAACTTTCAGCACTTTGAGTATTCTTAGACATGAAGGAAATTCATTTATCTAGACCAGGGAATTGTGCAGACTTACAAGGCTGAAGTTTTACTCCCTGCTATGTTTCAGTTTTTGTTAATCGTCAGTGGCAAGGGAGATGTAATTGACACTGAAAATATTATTTAAAGAAATGGAAGAATAGAGTCTACTAATCTTGTTGGAGTTCTTGCATTTCAAAACAAAAGGAAGAAAATTTTTAAATGGCAGAATTAAGCTCTACACCAATTGGATATTGCAGACAACGCATGGGGGTTCACTGGTGAGGTTTGGACAGTAGCAAACCCGTCTTAGAAAAAGAATTCTTTAATAGGTCAGAGAGCAAATGTTTCTGGCTTCACGGGTCAGACCCCATCTGTTAGAACGGCTCAGCTCTGCCACTGTAGCACGAAAGCAGTGATAGAAAATACGGAAATGAGTAAGCATGGCTGTGTAAGTTTTTATTGGACACTTAAGATAGTAGTTAGGTATGATGTTGAGAATCTTGCTATTGGCTGTACCTTGTCCCATTTTGTATTCAGCGCAGCGCTGAGTATGGTGCTTTGTGTTAAATAGACGCTCAATAAAGGTTTGCTGTGCGAATGAAGGCACAGGCCCAGGTTTCAGGAAATTCACATCAGCATGACATGGTGTCTCCCCGAAACACTCCATTTCAACCCCGTAAGACTTATAGAAAATACCTGGCTAATTTTTCTAAAATGCAAATCTGGTCATGCCATTCTTCTATCTAATCACCTTCAGTAGCTCCTATTGCCCATGGAAATAAATCCAAATTCCACAGCATGGCATGGAAAGCTTTTACACCATGTCCGACTCCAGCTTCATCTCCTGCTCCCACTCATCTCCCCCTGCCCCTAAATGAAATAGACACATTGGCTTACATTTTCTTTCTAAGCTTTTGTGCATGCTGTCCCCTGCCTTATTTCTTTTCATATACTTGGTTAGTTGCTACCTGTCTTTTAGTACCAACTAGTTCCAAAGCTCAATTCCTCCAAGAAACTCTCCTTAAAACCTTACTTCCTGCAACTTGGAAGTATGTCTTTTTTTTTTTTTTTTTTTTTCACGAGATGCAGTTTCAGTCCTGTTGCCCAGGCTGGAGTGCAAATGGCGCGATCTTAGCTCACTGCAAGCTCTGTCTCCCGGTTCAAGCGATTCTCCTGCCTCAGCCTCCCAAGTAGCTGGGATTACAGGTGCCCACCACCACACCTGGCTAATTTTTTGTATTTTTAGTAGAGACAGGGTTTCACCATGTTGCCCAGGCTGGTCTTGAACTCCTAACCTCAGGTGATCCACCTGCCTCAACCTCATCTCTGTGTCTTGCTAATGCTCTCTCTCAGTACCCTCTGGAATATGTAGATGGTTTCTCATTCAGCATCTTTCTGGTCTGCTCTCTGAAGACCCTGGATCTTTTTCATTTTTAATTTCAAGGCACTCAGCACCACAGTGCTGGGTATATAGTAGGTGCCAAATATACTGGAACAATAAGAAGAAAAAAAAAAAAGACAAAAAAGGAAGCCAGGCAAAGAGAAGGGAGATGAGAAGGGAGACTAATTACTATTGGGCTAGATTATTTTCCTAGGCTCTGTACACCAGAGCCTAGAATAAATTTAATTTCTTCAGTCTCTATGTTTGGGGTAAGATGAGGGCAAGAATAGGTTTCTTTCTTCCTTTACTCCTAGATAAGCAAGGCCTGTTACTATTTAGATCCACGAATTCTAAATGGAGAACAGTACTCAATATTAAAAAATAATCTAAATATGGAATATAAATTTTAAAGAATTAACTTTTACATTTTGTAATTTGTACATAAGGCTTAAAGGTAACAACTTCGATACAGTTCCTCCTAAGTGATTATGTAATTTAATGAACAATGGAAACAATTTTCTTACTAAAGTCTGAACTTTGAAATAAAAGAAAGCATAATAGTTCCAAGTATTTTGGACTCCAACGTTAAGAGATGAAAATCCAATTCAGATATAACCAAATTCTCACTCTACCATATTTTGTTTAAATACTAAGTAAAACGTTAATTATTTCGCAGCTTTTGTTTCTAGGTCATGAGATCAGTGTATTTTACTTCCTCTTTACCATGGCTGGAGGCTCTCCACTATTTATAGATTTCACTCATCAGCAAAGCCGGCTAAAATGTACTGCTCCAAGTATCGCGGGATTTTAATAGAAGTCGCGCTTTCTTTAAACATGGTTTCATTTAAAGATGTGCTTGAATATCTTGCTTTCTAATATACACATATATTATTTTGAGAAACATGCAAATAACTAAGCATGCTCATTAAAAAATGTAAAATATACATTACAATATACATTATTTTAAAAAAGAGATCAGTTCTAGGGATAGGAAGAGAGGATCCACAAAACAGAAGAAACTATCAATACCTGTCAGTAGATGATTTCTTTTGTTATTCACACACACTCCCACCCATTTCCAAAATGCCTGTGTTACCAGGGACCTCAGTAAAATACATACATGAATAAATAAACAAATAGTCAGGGCAGGAAAATTGGCGTTTGGCTCTAAATGTGCAGCAAACAAACAAACAAACAAAATCCTTGATTTGATTGTTTCTATATAATAGTGCTTTCTTTAGTCGTAGTAATGCCCTTCGCCCCTTTGCAACCTTTCCACTTATAAACATCGAGCCTCACGGTTTGCAAATCTGCCTATCTCAGATCAGGGAGCCCCGTCCAAGGCCATTCAGTACAGAACAGGGAGTCTGAGGCGAAACTGAGATTCCCAGTTGATCAGACCACTAGACCATATTGCACCATAAAGCAAAGACAAACAGGGGGTTGTTCCAGGGCAGCCTCAGTTTGTTTACCAGTGTGCTTGCAGCTTTTCTGAAGCCCGGTTGTCCTAATTTCTTTTTCCTGTTTGCAACCTGTAAGCATTTCTGTCTGCCTTTCCTGCTACCTAGCCTATTTATATGATCACTTTCTTCCTTTTGTTTGAAATGAATTATGTGAGCAATTGAAAAATTAAAAAAGAATAAGATGATCACAGGCTAGGTCATCTGGAAGCACATTTATAACACAATATTGGTATAGCGCACATCTTGCTATAAATCATATTGACGAAGTACATCAGTACCAAAGAATATTCTTTTTTAAAAAAAGTGTTTTGATCCGAAACAACTTCTCGCCCTCCCTCCACATACTGAATCAAAGAATTTTAAGGAAGTGAAGAAGCGATGGAAGTCAGATGATCAATCAATTATACTTCAACCCTAATGCTATGGTGACTTTGCCCAAACTTACAATATTGTAAAGGAAACCTTACATTTCTCAAAGCGTCTATTTAAATATAAATAGGGTATGTGAAATATCACATAGGATGGATCTACAGCCCATTTTTAGCTAAAAACCAAAAACTAAAGAAAACAAAAAATATGATCAACTAGACAAAACTGAAAAGCCTAGAAATAAAATAGGGAACCAAATCTAATACATTATGATTGCATTATGATTACTAACACTTGAGGGAAAGAAAGCAGGTTCTACTGAGAGGAGGATAAGGAGATAGACTACTCTTGAAATTCTAAAGTGAACCCTAAGCACCTAGGAAGACTTTAAGGTCTGAGACTCTGGTTTCATTTATATTTAATTTCATTTGACTATATTCCTTGATATAGGAATTATAGGTTTATCCTAACACCATTATTAAAAGCCATGGTCAGGGTAATATTTGATTTGGTAATATAATGAATATACAATATTTCTAGCAGAAATCAAAAACATGTTCTTGTACAGGTAAAATTGTCTATTCTAATCTATAAATTTTACAGTATTTGTCTCTCTGGATCTCTCTTGTTTGCTAGGTTCTGTTTCTCTTGGTTTTAAAATCTATGTCTCTTCGCTGACCCTGGGAGTGGGTAAGGAAAGGTTCTTAGTCATTAGAATGCCCACCTAGTCACCCAGCCAAACTGGCCCTATGGCCAATAAAGCCAAACCCCTGGGTCCTTGCCCATGCGTGTCTAAGATCTGTGGCTAGCGGCTCCCGCCTGGGCTGAGCAACAGGAGAGAGCCACAGTGACCTCTGTTTGAGTAACCTGGCTGTGAGCCCTGACCCCTGGGCGGGGCTGGAGCATTGCAGTCCATGCCTCATTGCCTAATCCCTCTGACTCCAGCGGAACCTAGAAGGAAGGAATAGGATGACTCTTACCTCAAAAAGGGGTGTTGAAGGAAGAAGAGGGAAGATTGCCAAATAGCCCTAGGGTGATGGAGGTTCCTGTTCTCCCTGTCTCCTCTCTTGGGAAAGTCAAGGCATTCCAGCTCTTATAGACGGTTGAGAGGATGATAGGATCTTTCTAACTGGAAGCTAATGATGAGCCTGTTCGTTTGTACAAGAGAAAATAATTTAATTAGGAGCTACACCACCCTGAATAGGAGAGGAAAGGGGATCTCTCAGGAGCCGTAAGAATGGAAAGAAGATTGAAATCGTTCTGTTTATTCATACAAAGGAATATTGGAGGCCAGGTCTCCCTGTGACCACGCTTTTATCAAATGGCTGTCTTTTCCCACTGCCACAGGCCAGTCTCTTAAGGCATCAAGAAAAGGGAAGAGAGCAGTCTGCTGGCTTACTAACTTACATGAAAAAAATTTTTTTTCCTAAATGTCACCTAGGATATTTTCCAAGTATTTGACCCTTAGAGCATTGCATTTTCTCCTGGGGAGGGGACCCAGCAATTGCACATAAAAGAAATTGCACGAAACCGTGTGAATCTGGGCTATCATGGAGAGTTTTTGTGTGCGCTGGTATGCTTCATGCCCAGAAGCCGGGTAACAACACAATTATGTGCAGAACTTCTCTCAACCAAATTTTCCTAGTCATGGCCTTTCAGAATATAAACACCTAGAAGAAGCAGCTGGTGAAGCTCAGAGTTTCCAGTAGGTATAAAAAACAATAGAGAGGGAAACACCGTTTTCCTGACAGCATTTCCCAAAGGGTCACTTTTCATTGACTTCCAACAGTCCTCGGTCAACTTATCTGATACAGGTCCCAGCCTAATTCTTTGATTTTTCATATTGCCCGAAGGAAGCCAGCACTACAACAAATAAAAAAGAAAAAAATTCACTCACTCATCCTCTTGAATCAAAGGCTAAGGAATACAGAAGCCTTTGTGAGTTAGCAACTTCCTTCCCTTCTTCCTTTTACCTTTGGCTGTTTTGGTGAGGAGGGCTTGACCTTAGCTACCTTCCCAGAAAGAGATTGAACTGGAGGGTCTAGTACTTTTAACCTTTCTTCCATAGACTCCAAAAGCTGCAAGAACCCTTAGAGACTGATCGGCTACCTGGCTGACTGGTTCATTTTCTCTTCATCCTTTTAGCAGGCTTTCATTCACGGCCTGCTTTGCACTAGGTGCCTCCCAAAGGTTGAGAATGCAAAGACAAAAATATGTCAGTTTTTGCCCTAAAAAATTGCATGTTCCAGTAGTGGAGACAGACATGGAAATACATGTTTTGGGTATGAATCATGGTTCAGAAATGGAGGTGTGTGTGCAGTAAATGGCATGTGATTTTATCTTTAAAGGAGATTCAATGCAACTCTGAGCTCTCAACCTGCTGGTCTTATGGGAAATGCAATATGTCAGTATTGAGGGTTTCTCCTGGCTTTGTCTTTCTCTCATGCAAAGGTCCCAAGGTCTTTCACAACCCAGAGCATGGAGGAGACCTCCTTCAGTTTTGGTTCCCCACGGGCTATTTCTGGGTGCCTGTGTTCCATGCCTGGCCGGTTACTTGAGGTCTGGAAACCCCACTACTTCCATGACACACATGGGCCATTGGATCCTTGAGGATCTGGGATTCTGGTACGCAGGGCCATCTTCCTAGATACACAGGCAGCCTTTCCCTTTCTATGGCCTTGCTTCCTCACAGGGCTCTGCCAAGACGTAGGACCTGCCTGAGTCCTGCTGCCCAAAGCTCCCAGTTAGCTTCATTCTTTTCTCGGGGAGGTAATCACCTCCCTCTCCCTCTTCTGTATTTCCTCTACCCCAGCCCAACTGAATCTGCTCCAAGAGGTCCTACTTGCAAGAAGAAAATACAAGTTAATATCTCCATGAATTATTCTGCCCCTTGACTCTAAGAAGGAGTGCCTCTATAACTGTGGTGCCCTGGACAACTCGGTGCTTTACTGCAGCCCTGCCCAGTGTCAGAGTACAGGTCTCCATAACATGGGACCACGGGAAAGAAGAAGGGAGCAACTACCTATTGGGGAATTTGGGACTCAGAGAAGATAACGTTTCCTCTGGGTCATAAGGGCAGGAGATGTGCACAACGTGCATTGGGGCATGGGGGACGAACACCTGGAGTCAAAGAGCAGAATGTGGAACACGGAGTGGGATGACAGAGTCTGCACGTTCCAAGGAATGTGAAGATCCTGCGTTCCAAGGAATGTGAAGATCCTGCTATGGTTAAAGTATAGGGGCGGGAGGCAGGGAGGAAAGTGGAGATGACGAGAGATGAGGCTAAGAAAAAGGTTGAAGCTAAATTCTGCAGGGACTTAGTACATTTGGTGGGGGTGATGGCAAGTTTCTAATGTAAACACATAGTATAAGGTCACATGCCTTCAGGGCATGTGGGAATCCATGGACTGTGGAGTTTGCTGAACATAGCTTGCAATCCCAACTGTGTCACTGTCTTGCCTTAGGGTCCCAGGCAAGTTACTTAGCTTCTTTGTGCCTCAGTTTTTATTATCTGTAAAATGGGCCTAGGTGACAATAGCACCCACTTCAGAGCCCTTTGTGATTGTTGAATGAGACAACATATGTAAAGCATCTGCCCAGTCCTAGACACATAATCCATATTAAATACATATTGCCAACGATATTATAATTTAACAATGATTTTCATGTCATTATATTCATAGCAACCTGGAGAGGTACATCCATCATGTACTGCTATGACATTCTGTGGCTGTGGCTACATCAAGGACCCAGAATTTGAAGTCCTCTTAACTAGACCTCTCGGTAGAAGAAGATTTGATGTGACATTGTAGATAATAATGACCTCCAAATCAAAGCAGATGAACGTAAGAACTAGTATGTAGAGCCAGGACCTCAACAACTTCGCCAAGTGTAAAGACAGCATCTGGCCCCCAGATGATACTCAAGTCATTTTGTTTAGAGATACCCCACGAGAACATGATAAAAACAAAAATGAGCAATCAAAATGGGTAACATGGTATATTTGTTTACTAGGGCTGCTGTAACAAAGTACCACAAACCAGGTAATTTAAAACAGAAGTGTATTCTTGCACAGTCTGGAGGCTAGAAGTTCAAAATTAAATTGTTGAGAGTACCCCGCTCCCTCTGAGACCCCGGGGAGCATCCTTCCTTGCCTCCTTCTGGTTTCTGGTTGGGGCCATCAGTATGTGGTGTTGCTTAGTTTTCCTGTGTCATCACACAGAGTTCTCCATGTGTGTTCCTCTCTGTGTGTTTTTTCTTCTTTGAAGGATACACATTAGATTGAATTAAGGACCCACTCAACTCCAGTATGACCTAATCTTAACTTATATCTTACGTCTGCGAAGACCCCGTTTCCAGATAAGATCATATTCTCAGATACCAGGGATTACAGGGATTAGGATTTCAACATATCTTTTTGGGGAACACAATTCAGTCTATAAACAGTGTCACAGAAAGAGCACAGAGCTCAAAGCTGTGCTAAAGGTACCTCTCGGGGGTCAGATGTGTTATTGGTGAACTCAGGGATCATCTGAGCTTCTCTTGATTCTAAAAATGAAATACACTGCAAGGCAAAAACGAAGTAACTAATTGAAACTGTGTATTCAAATCAAAACTGCCGTTTGAGGAACTAGGGATTACATAACTAATAACCTAAGCCCTTACTGACCCTGGCTACATTAGGAAGCATTGCTTATGAAAGAATGCACTCTGTTTGAACAATTTCTTCAGTCGGGCAGAGGATAGCTTTTCTTGTGTAATTGGCCTTTCCCATCCCTCTCTTAAAATGTGTTTTGATAAATATATTTGGAAGAAACAACATGAAGGATAAGAACATGGAAATTTTAGTTTTATCTCTAAATCTCGTTGTCCTATCCAATGGTTTGACTCCTGAGTACCAAAGCATACTATTATTTAATAATCATCCCCTTAGGTTAATTGTAAAATAAAGTTCACCACCAATTTACCATCTCTACCAACTTTCCACCTACCTTACTTCTCATCCCTAGTTGCAGTAATATAATTTTTTGAGGTTCTCCCTGTAATGCAATGAGGCATGGATAATACTTATAGTTGATTCTGTTCTCAAAATATATCACAATTTAGGGCAGTCTTGCCTGGTTACTATCTAGTCAGTTACTCTCATATGTATATAGCCTCTCATTTGTACATGTTTATACAATTTGATTGTATATGTGAATGCTAGGTTTTCATCTTGGATAGGCCCAAGACAACCTAAATGTTGACACCTGCTTTGTATCCACAGGAAGAATACACCAGTTTGGTAGGCCTTTTAAAAGTGGTTCAAACTGGGGGGATAGCATGAGAAGAGAGGTACAGGCTGAAGACTACAGAATATATATGGAGGTAACTGATTCATTTCATTAATTATTAACCTTGTCATTTCAGACAGCTATAACAAAGAACCTTAGACTGGGTAATTTATAAATAATAAAAATGTATTCCTCACTGTTCTGAAGGCTGGGGAGTCCAACGTCGAGACACTAGCAGATTTGGTATCTGGTGAGGACTTGCTCTCTGCTTCAAAGATGACACCTTCTTTCTGCATCCTCACAGGGTAGAAAGGGCAAGGGAGCTCAAAGGAGCATCTTATAAGTGCACTAATTCCATTAACAAAGGTGGAGTGCTTGTGACTTTATCACTTCCCAAAGGCACCACTTCTTAATACTATCACATTGGGTATTAGGGGTTCCCACACATGAATTTGGGGGAGACACAGACCTTCAGACCATAGCAATTATTTATTCCCAAATAAGCCTGAAGAAGGAATGCTTGGCCCAGGTTATGACAGGGCTTTGCCTCCAAGGCTTACCGTTTTGGAATTTATTCTGTAGGCAGCAAGGAACGATTGGAGGTTTTGGGGAAGGTGGTTGGCCTGAGCAGGTGTTTTAGTAAGCAGTCCCATTAGTAGCACAGAAGATGGACTGGTGAGGGAGAATCTGCAGTCTCAGAGCCCATCAGGAAAGTCATGGCAAGAGTTGCAGTGAAGGGTAATGACAAACCCGCATTGAGGTGGTGGTGACAGGAAGGCAATGGAAGGTATAGATATAGGAGACTGTACAGACACAGGACCAATTTGTCATTGGCATAAAAATGCGATTGCTATAGACCTAGCAAGTGGGGGAATGATGTGGCCCCACGCAAGTGTGAGGAGGATTGTGTTCTATTTTGGGTGTGTTGAGTGTGAGGTGACCTCAGGACAGCCCAGTGAAGATGTTCTGTGGGAAGCATGAGGTCACTATCTCTGCTCTGGCACGTTCATAAAGGAGACCCTCAAGGGCACACCCTGCAGTGCTGTGTCCTTTGCTGAATTCAGATATCCTGCCCTGTGGTTACTGAACACATAGTGATTACTCATTACATTCCAGTGAAGATCTTTACATATCACTCTTCATGGAACACTCAACGTCATCAGCAGCTCCACCTACCTATTCGGCCATAGATGCAGGAGACTTGTAGTTCTAACATTCTTAATGCCGCAACTTCTAACCAGAACACTCGTCTAAAATCAGCTTTTTACTGAGGAGTAAAGGGATGCAGGAAAAGCCTGAAGCCATGTGTTCCATATAACTAAGAAATGGGTATAGATTTCAGGAGCCTGAACTCTCAAATGCCTACCTTTATCAGGCAACTTATTATTTTTTTTTCCTTTGCTAGTTGATTTATTAACATTATGCATTACAGAAGTTTCAAGGACCCCATCTAAGAATAATAACCAGAAAAGGCCTTTCTTATCCATAAAACACGGGTAGGGGGAGAAGCATTGGTCCGATGCCAAGAGCAATCATGCGTTGTAGATATGCCCTTGGTGGGTATGCCCATAAAAATCATTTACGGGGGAAAGTTGACATGGAGCCACTTTGTGCCCTTACAACTAGAAGTTTCAACTTCTGACTTCAGTAGAGAGAGACAAAAATGTGAATAGGGCAGAGGTAAAGAAACAACATGCCACGCAGACATGTGGCTATGCAGTGCCCAACCAGTCATCCAACCCCATATGAGAAGGGCAGCTCGCTTGCTTTTCCACAGCCTCAGGCAGGACGGAGAAGGGGAAGGCATTCTGCACCGAAAGCTAGGACACGTGGGCTCTAATTTCGACTGTGTCCCTAAATGGAAGTTCTGCTACTAACCTTCGGTAAATTATTTCACCCTCTGCGTGGCAGCAGTTTCGCCTGTAATTTTTTCTCCTTCACGCGTTGCCTTCTCTATTGATTCTCTACCCTTTCAGCCTTCTTCGAACAATCACATGAAATGAATAAAATACCTGTATATTTTTGGATGATGTGTGTTTCCTACTGAGAGAAGCTCCTCTTCATGTAGCTAACAATGAAGATTACAAGGGTAGAGCCTGGCTCACTGGTGTCAAGATGATATGAGTTAACTGAAGGTCACTTTCAGCACACTTTATTTACCATGCCTCCCAGGCACTGCTGATAAGAAAAAGACAAAAGGACAAAGACAAAATTAACTTTTAATTTCCCATCCAACCTACGACTGACAGAAACAGAGAGATGGGTAGAATTCTTCTAACACACAATGGAGAATTATATATTAAAGGTCTTATCTGATTTAACTTATCAGAGATAACCAAGCATGCAACTATTTAAATCTATATTTACAGGTTAAGGTCCCTCGCTCTGTGCACTGATAAATTGTAGTGACATATTTTCATATCTTGTATCAGTTCGAAAATCTTTCAGCCCTAAATTAGATGAATAAATAAACAAATCAGATATGTTATTTTTCTCTTTGGAATAGTTTTCTTTCCAAGCAATCACTAAAGTTATTTACATGATGATATAAGACATTACTTAACATAATGAGTAACAATTTTCTCTCCCTCTAAGGTGTGAGCCACAAAACCTTCTTCAGTAACTTATATTTGCAATTCTATAGCATCACCAGGAACACTAGTAAAGAACCTGATATTTTGTATCTGATTTATTTCATGAAACCAAATCAATATTTAGAGTTGGCAAAACATTAGCCATACAAGCCACCTAATAATACGAGCATGATATATGTTAATTGCAGACAATGAATTGATTTCACTGAACATTCCACCTATGAATCAGCTGTCAAGCTTAAGGCCAAATGCCCAGCACTTTCAAATAATAGATTGAAAACAATTTTTCAGTATAAGCTCTTCTTCCATACACTTTCATCTTTGTGTATCATGTCCTAATTCCAGCCATTTTATAATTAAAAGCAAGGCACATCTTTGACTTCAGGAAAGTCAAATTTAGTAATGAAGTTTTAAAAGATATGCAAATTAATTATTGCTTTGTTGCTTTACATGTTCATTCTTTATGCTACCAAAGTAAAAGTTATCCTATTGCATTTAAGTATAGTCTGATTTCTATAATAATGATTGATTACTTAAAAGTTCTGTCCATTATATAAAACATGTTTTACCTCTGATATATATTTTTCAACATGCAGGATTCCCATTTAAAAGTGATGCACTATTCAGGAAAAACGTACAGTACTGACTTCAGATTTGACAAGCTCAGAAACTGGCAGGAAAGTTAATATCCCTTCAAAATGACAATACTTAAAAGCTATGTAATCATTCTGCTTTATATTAATACAGTTTAGGAATCCACAATGAAACAGAAACTCCAAAAGAAAATAGTCTTGAACTCTAAAGCACGTGCAATACATGTTGCATATATAATCAGAATATTCAGAGTTTCCGTATCCAAACTTTTCCTTTCTATAGGGAATGTTAAATGTTCTAAGTTCTATCCTGAAACAGTAAAATGAGATAATATTAAACATGGATAGAGAAATGTGGAAGGAATTAGAAGTATTTTCATTCAAGTTATTAAAAGGGTATCTGGCTTTCTAAGGCATGGAATTAAAAAATAACTTTTTAAAATTTTATTAGTGCCAGTAGTCCATCGCAAGAAAATAACAGATAAGGAAAAAGAATAAAATAGATGCCATCCATAATTCAAAAATTACTGATATACATACTGTCTCTTATGGATTTAATTGTATCTCTCCCCAAATTCAAGTATTGAAGTCCTAATCCCCAATACCTCAGAATGTGACCTTATTAGGAGATAGGGTCTTTACAGAGATAGTCAAGTTAAAGTGAAGTTTTTACGGTTGGCCCTAATCCAATTTGGCTGAAATCCTTATTAAAAAAAAAAAAAGGGAGGGGGAATTTGGACAGAGATACCCAGAGAGGGAAGATAGTGAGAAGATGTAGGGAGACGATAGCTGTCTGCAGGCCAGGGAGAGAGGCCTAGGACAGGATCCTCTCTTACAGTCCTCAGAGGAATCCACCCTGCTACATCTTGATTTTGGACGCTTAGCTTCCAGAAGTTTGAAATAATAAATTTCTGTTATTTAAGCCACCCAGAGTGGGGTACTGTTATGGCAGCCCTAGCAAACTAATATGCCCTCCATCTCTTTTCTAAGTTCACATGCGTATATATACATAGACGTACACACATAATTGGTATCATAATTTATATACTATTTTGTAACTATTTTTACTTTACATAAAAATATCTCCCTCTGTTTTAAAATATGCTAATAATAGTAATAAAGTTAACATTGATTGAGCACTTACTAGGTCCCAGGCACTGTTCTAATAAGTATGTCTACTATTTTAATCCTTGTGAATGTTAAAGGAACATTATTTTTAATAGCTATATAGTATTCCATTTTATGGACATACAATACATGTGATGTATATTCTATTATCAAATATTCAGGTTTGTTTCTCTTTTTTTCTGTTTAATAAGCATCTCTGCCTTGAACACCTTTGTATCATAGCCTGGACACATACGTGTTACCTTCTTGGGATGAGGATCTGTGGATGTATAAAATGTAAATGGAATATGCTAAAAAATATTTATAGCATATATTATTTACACATATTATATAATATCTTCATATATATAATACATACATACATATAATTAGAGAGTGAGGGAGAGAAAAATTACCTTCCAGGATGTTCACACCAAGTTTTACTGCCATCAACAATAAACAGAAGTGCCTATTTTCCTTTGCCTTCTTATTTTTTAAAGCCCAGTCAATTTGTGGCAAATGATGACAATTTATTGTCTTTAACTCCTAATAAACTTGCACTTTGAAACTGCGTCCTTTAGTTCTTCCTCCTGTATTTTTTGTGAGTATGTGAGTGTCTTCTTTTTGACTTTCAATCTGAGGTCATAGTGAAAGCTTTTCTTCCCTGGATTATTCTTATGACTTTTCAATCTCCCAACGTCCCTCCTGGTTTAAGAATTACCACCAACTATTCCTCATTTGGTCACTTATAACCTAGAATGCCTCTTATCTGTCTTAGAATCGTATTTCTGACAATCTCAATCAAGCCAAACAAAAGTACAAACCAGAATATAAGAGTCCGTAAGAATGAAGGAAAAATACAATCATGAAGTTCATGTACACAGCTTCAAAAGAGACCCCTGATCACACAGTTTCTTTGTGTAAATTTTAGCTACAGCAGATAGTCGAGTAGTAGAATCAGACAGAAAAAAAATGGTAGCTCTTCAAAGTCAATTTACAATAAATAAAACATTCTTCCTTCTTGCCTGAAATTTTCCATCTGCACTGACTCCTTCATCTTTCTCATGCCCTTCTCCAGGATTCAAGTGTTTCTGTAGAGATGTGACTTAAATCAGCGGTTTTCTGCTGCGGCCTTACTCAATTTTCTCCCCATCTCCTAGGTGGCGACTTTTTCATATGCTAATAATTCACTTTACATGCATTTCCCATATGGCACTTGTGTAATATCTCTTAATTATTTGTTCATATATCTGTTTCCCAGACTAGTCTGTGAATGCCTTTAAGTCATCCTGACATTTGTCTTTGTAGCTTCAGTGCTTGGTTCCAGACCAAGCCTGCCACACAGTAACCACGTGATTGTTGGTGTTGCTCTCCTGAGGGCATGTGTGAATTAAGGGCAGATCAAAATATTTACTCTTATATCTAAGGTTAAATCTCATGAAATTTTGTGGATGTGCAGAATTAACCATTTGGAAGGAAACGAATGTACCAACTTCAGCACAACAGAATGATACGTGGATCTGCTTGGATCGCTGATGGGTTTATGTACGTATGCAAAATGACAATTATAAATATCACAAGTCGCTATACCTCTGTGGTCTCAGATTCTTGTTTTTGTTTTCTTTATGATCTATGAAAATAGAGGGCTGTGACATGATCCCCAAGGCACTTTTCAGTCCTAAAATCCTGTGGTTCGATTCAACTTACTCAAGGTTTGATGTAAAGTGCCTCCCCTGCCGTTCTGAGGGTAGGTTGAGCCTGGTGCTGCTTGTGTCACTGTCTTGGAGTCTCAGAGATAGCATGCTATTTACAGACAACAGTGCTGCCCCGCCTCAGATAGCTGATCCTATCACACATGGTTATTTCCAGCTGTCTTCAGGAGCAGACAGCTGTCGTGTCCAAATTTGCCTGCTTCACCACTGGAGAGTGTAGTAAGCAGAGTCGCACTCCTTGTAGGGCGCTGACACTGCTCACCAAATGCTTGAGAGAACCTGACCTCACAGGGACAGATAGCTGCACGTAAGGGCTAACTTGGAACTAAGGTTGTTTCATATTTTCATCAGATTTGCAAGTTTGTTCAGTAGCCAGCTGGGGCCAGTGTTGGGGGAGAGGGTTGACAATTAGAAAAACACTCAATAAGAACAAATGAGCCTAAAGAAGTTAGGAAAAGAGCAAAAATTTATAATCTGCTGATAATACTATTCTTTTGTAAGCATGTAAGCTTAGAGGCATTGTTTCTTTCTGTGTTTGTTTGTAAGCATGTAGATATTGTATGGCGCAATGGTTCGAAATGATATTACAAGGAGCTGTAAAAACCCAATAATTTGAGAAGTGGGTAGATCTGCGTCCACCTAGTCTGCACAGTGCTGGAGAGACACTTTCGTGACTTGGGTATTCTTAATGCTAAAACTTGGGCAGAAAGTTAAAAACTTACAAATGGTTAGGAAAGAGTGATAGTGATATTTGAAAATGGCAAATAAAATAATAAAATAATAAGTAAATAATAAAATAAAACATTACTAATCATATTTTCAAAATAAATTTCACTTCCCAAGAAGCTCCAGTACATATATTGACTTAATCTAGTGAGGTTTATATTTTTTAAAAGTCCTCGTTGACAATTTTGGAGACAGAACCGAGACCTCTATTTCATCCTTAACAAAGCTATGTGACACATATTTGAAGGCCTGTCACTTCTACCCCAAACAGACACTGACTTTCTGGGATGAAAGGGAGCCTAGAGTCTACTTCTTCCTTCACTCGGCCTGCCTGAACAGCTTCTATTTTGTGCCCCACTACAGCAGACTCTTTTGCAGAGAGTGGAATATCAGAACAGAGGTGACCTCATTTCCAACAGGATACCAACAGCTCCCCACGAGGGCCAAAGTTCTCCAATTCAAGTTGAATTTAGAGGAATAACACACTCAAGTCTGAATCATGTAGTCTCTTCTACCTGGTTTCTCCTTGAAAAAAGAATTTGAAGGACTGATTTTGATGTTAGCTGCTTGCAGTTGCTCCCAGGCACCAAAGGATTGCTTTACTCAGATTCTAGCTGTGCAACAATTTCATTTACCTAAATTATTTTAAATGGCTCTTTTGATGGGTGAAGAATCATATTTGGCCTGACAAATGGCTACCAGGGCCCCAAAGAAGAGTCTTCAATAGAAAAGTCATCCACTGTTTACCTTTCTAAGAAGGAAAAGGTTTACTTTGGGTAAAATACAGATACCTTTATTAAATAAAGACTGACAACAAAAATAAAACCCAAGTCTTTGGCAGTTTCTCTAAGGTTTTATTAGACAAATTTGAGTAGCATTGAATTTTCATAATAAGGTCCAGGAAGAATAAGGATATTTGTGTATCTCCACTGAAACAACTTCCTTTTTTCATATACTTAGGCAATACTTAAAAGTAAAAGGTCATAGATAAATGGGAAAGTTACACATTACAAAGAAACCAAATCCTTGGTTTTCAATAAGCACTTATAATAGGTATGTAACGTAATGAAGGAGTCTTACTAGGTTATAAATAATTGCAGGATATTTTGTAATAACAACCACCACATCATGTTAATATGCCTGCCAAGTACAATGAAGCATCTATCAAATACATTTCCAGCCTGTAGTTGTTGGGGAAATGTTATTTTTAGAGAGTCTTGAGAAATTTATTTTCTCAGATGTTACTTTTCTAGCATTCTGAGAAGACTTTGACTAAGTCACTTGGTAAGGGAAATTACTACAATGAAAGAGACTCCACAGTGCCACGCTGCCCTTCCAGTTTTTAAAAATCTCTGTCTCAGCGCTAGTCACTAGGGCAGAATGCATCTCTTGAACCAATTTTATCACCTGAAAAGCAAAAGTATTTCTGTCCCTGAATATTGACGTCAACTCAAACCTTATCTGGATTTCCTACAGCAAAATATATAAATAATAATTAACAATTACTAAGGGCCAGAAACTGTGCTAAGTACATAATACGTCTAATCCTCAAAAGGCCCACATCATATGGGTGATAACATTTTCCCCCATTTTCCAGCTGGGAAAACTGAAACATAAGGTGTTAACATAAGGATCCCAACCCAGATAACAGGTTTCAGAGTTAGAATTTCTAACCACTATATTATTCAGCCTCATCTGGGCTCATCAACACAATTAGCAAAAGCTATAAAGAGTCAAGGGTCTATCTGTGTGTGTGTGGTTGAGGGCAGGGAGGGACACATTGAATATTAAAGATTCTATTTAAGGTCATTTTTGCATAGGAAATAGGCTGTCCCTTTACTACCTTATAACTCACATCCTGAAGTTGAAAATCCAGGTATCATATTTTAACCGTCTTAAAGACACTTAAGTCCAGTTTCACCTAGGAAAAGTAAAAGCTAGAACTATATTTGAAATAAATATGTAGGGTAAGCACAGTTTTAAACTTTAAAGGACAATCAGTTTTCTTTAATTAATTTTTTGGAAACTTTCAAGCTTACAGAAACATTGTGAGAAGGGTATACAAAATAACCATTGAATTTTCACCTAGGTTTTTTTTGCTGATATTATGCCACATTTGATTTATATATTTTTTATTTTGCTCAAGTATTTGAAAGTGAATCACAGATATCATGACATATAACCCTAAATATTGAAGTATGCATCCTGTAAAGTAATAACAATTTCCTACAACTTGCAATAATACAATATTATTATTGTCACATCCAAGAAAATTATAATTCCTTAATACCATATAACAGGCAAGTCATATTTAATTCCAATTGTACAGAACATATATTTTACAATTGTTTTGTTCAAACCAGTGTCAAAACAAGATCTACTCATTGCTTTTACTAGTTATCTCAAGTCTTTTTTTCTAATTTTTTTTTTTTTTTTTTTTTGAAGTTGCTTCACTGGACACTATCAAGTCCTTCTTAAATATTCCTTAAAATAAGTGATTTTTAAAATTTAAAAACAAAGATTGGTAATTGCAGTTGATCTCTTTTTCAGGGAAATTAAAACAAATAAAAATAACCAGCTGTCTTTTTATTATCTTTTAGATATCCTTTTCAAGTTGTCTAGTACAACGACTTTTACCTGCATCTTACCGTAGTTTCATCTTTTCCAGCCCATGTGTCAGATGAAAACCAATGAAAAAAATAAAACCTTAGAAATTCAGGGCTGAATGATCAAAGATGTTGGAGATCAACTGGCATAACTACCTCCCTTCATACATTAGAAAACCAAGTTCCAAAGAGGTTAAATAAATTGTCCTGGGTCACAACTACGTATCAGCAGAAAATGGAACCAGCACACATGTCCAGTCCTTTTTCCAGTAATATCACAGTAGATGAAGATCATATTGCATGGCCCCTGTCTTGCTAAAAGATTGCAGAACAAATGACTTTTCAGATCCTATGCTCTGGCACAAAAGTCAATAAAGCTATTCCTGACATTGCAATTTACATCTGCGACGGCACTTTTTATCAAGCTAGTCTGCAGGTGAACTCTCCTAACCCAGTCCAAACCTATGGACATGAGGTCAAAGGTGTGTTGTGAGTCTTTTGTGCTCTCCCGCATGCCTGATAAAGGCCACATACAAACTGGATGGACTATGTCTCTCAGCAGAACCTCATAAACTCAGCCAGTAACAATTTAAAGGAGACCTAATGCAATGCCCTCTTCCCAAACTGGTTTTAAATACAGCTTTTCTCTTGCCATTGGGGGAATATTTCTCCTCTTTCTATGTGGTTGTGGTGAGACTGCCAATCAAGACTTGCCTCTACCCAATTAGGGAAACATCGTATGGCTTGATTAATTGTGGAACCCCTTCTCTAATTCACATGGTTTACAGAGGGCATGCACAACCCTAGCAGTGACAATTAGAGCACTTATGCAAGTCCACATATGGGAACTGGGAGTAAAACTGTTCTCTCTTTTGGATCACATGCTGTAGGGTATGAGCTTTGACAACCTTTCCTGCCAATGCACCAGGTGAGAAGCTTCTGTCAATTCTTAAGAAGAAACCAAGTCACATGAATCTAAGAGATAGAAAGAGTGAGCCCTGACAAGAACACTTAGACTTGGAATTCTCAGTTAGTTAATTGAACTAAAAAAATCACTTATATTTTTTTTTCTTGGAAGATAGGGTCTTGCTCTGCTGCCCAGGCTGGAGTGCAGCGTTGTGATCAGTCATAGTTCACTGCAGTCTCAACCTTCCAGACTGAAGTTATCCTCCAGCTTCAGCCTCCCAAGTAATTGGGACTAAGGGCACAAACCATTACACTCAGCTAATTAAAAAAAAAATTTAAAGACCAGGTCTCACTATGCGGGCAAGGCTGGTCGCAAACTCCTGGGCGCAAGTGATTCTCCTGCCTTGGCCTCCCCAAGTTCTGGGATTACGAGCATAAGCCACTACTCTTGGCAACTTTTTTGTTTGTTTGTTTGCTTTGCTTTGCTTTTGCTGCATTTCTGTAATTTACATCCAAAAACATTCTTATGAGTACAAAGTTCTTTGTAGAGAACCATTGTCCTAAAATTTTAAGAGATCTAAAGTTAATGGTTTGCACTTTGTCACAACTACTTATAATTTTTTTATTTTTATTTTTTGAGACAGAGTCTCACTCTGTGGCCCAGGCTGGAGTGCAGTGGTGCAATCTTGGCTCACTGCAACCTCCACCTCCCCGGTTCAAGCAATTCTCATGCCTCAGCTTCCCGAGTAGCTGGGACGACTGGCGCATACCACATGCCTCGCTAATGTTTGTATTTTTAGTAGAGATGGGGTTTCCTCCATGTTGGCCAGGCTGGTCTCAAACTCCTGGCCTCAAGCAATCAGCTTCCCAAAGTGCTGGGATTATGGGCGTGAGCCATCGCTTCTCCCAGCAGCTATTTATAATTTTGAAAGCAGAAGCTACACATGTCCAGGGATGCAGTGCCCAGCAGTAACCAATCAGAATTAAAGATGTGTTTTTCTTTTCTTTAGGGAGAAAAATGCCAAGGACTTTATGATTTAGGCCAGGATGAAAAATCACTTTGGAGTCACAGAGAGTAGCCTGATATAGAAAGGTAGAAATACGGAATCATGGTACTTGGGAACCTTCCTGAAAAGGATATAGCACCTTGACTAAATCACTGAGGATTGCTTCCCGGAGAAAGATGAGCAAAAGGTAAATGTGAGAGATGTGGGTAAAGGTGGCAAGATCAGTAACTTCTTCCGTAGGTAGCTCACTGAGGAGGAAAAGCCATGGGGATCCAGGACCTTGGAGTTAGTATACACAAAACTGGATCAGCCCCAGTCCCTTAATAGTAGCTTGCAGTTCAGAATGGACTGTTCGTGCATAACAGCAATTGTTGGGGCTTCAAACATGGACAGCCTTTGGCCAACCTTAGAACTGACGAAGTGAGTTAATTGCAGCATTCTCATGGGTATCTCTACACATAAGGAAGACACCATTCTGGGCCAGTCATCACTGTTCCAACTGTGTAGGGCTAATCTTTGAGAAGCATCAGCTGCAGCAGAGCAGTGTTTTGCCTCTATATCTTTCTACTTTCTGGTAGCCAGAATTGCCCTACTTCGGACTGAATGAGCATGCAGAGGGTAGGGAATTGATGAGTAAGGGAAAGACAGGGAACCTCAAGAAAAAAATAGTAGACTTCCAGTTACGAAGACATGTAAGTCTTTGCTATAGTTTGGACGTGTCCCCTAAAAAGCACGGGCTGGAAACTTAATCCCCAATGCAACACTGTTGGGAGGCAGGGCCTAATCACAGGTGTTTAGGTCATGAGGGCTCTACCCTCATGAATGGATTCATGTCAATTATAAGAAAGCTTCAGGCTGTGAGATCAATCTCCTGCTCCCCTTCACCCATATGATACCCTCCTCCCTCACCAGATTCCAATCTCCCTATCTTGGACTTTCCAAACTCCAGAACTGTGAGAAAAAAACTATTTGCTTTATAAATTACCCAGTCTCTGATATTCTGTTCCAGCAGCGCAACATGGATTAAGATAGTCCTACAGCAGTTAATTGAAAATGAAAAAAAGTTACTAAGTGACTGCTTATGTGCCAGGATTTGTGGAGCAGTTTATAGAACATAGAATTTCATTTGCTAAAGATAGATTTGGGCATTCAAAGAAATCTTAAATCATATTCTCTGATATTTCATTTGTTAACTGTGAGGTCTTGAAAAATGTATGGCCTCAATTGAGGACACCACTGGGATCTCTTTTGCCCAATTCTGGGCAACATATTTTTGTAACATATTTAATGCAGGTTTTTGTATGCACACATTGTACACCTCCAAGGGAGGTAATATAGTTTGTTAACCAGAACTGGAAAATGATGAATTATTTGTTCTTACCCATAGGTGGTAGACATCTGTGGGTATCTCTGTACATAAGGAAGACACCATACTGCCGCTATGTTCCCATCTCAATTAGTTAATTTTACTTAGAAATAAAGTTGTGGACTTCTCTGGAAAATTGCTTTACATCTTGCTCTTCTAGTTTTATCTAAGTCACTGCCCCATAGCCTGTGTCCTTTGTAATTTATTAGATATCTTTCACAATCTGTAACAAACTCCTGTTTTCTTGTAGTATCCCTTTTGTTATTTCACCTACTAGAAGTACGTATTAGGCAGCTCCAGTCAGCTCAATCCTCTTTCTTCAGCCATCACTTTCAGTCTCCCACACAGATTTCTTCTGTCGTCCAACGGGATATTGTTTCACCTTCCAGTCTGAATGTTCTGGAAACATAGTTGTTTGTTTGTTTGTTTCAACACAGGCAATTAATCATACACATTTATGACCTCCAATCTCCAAGAAGGCTTCAGGATATACCCAATGGGAGAATTCATGGACTAGCAGGCAAAATGCCAGCTCAGACAGGGATACTTGATACTCTGGTATTTCTGGTTCTAGTAAATATTGCCCAAATCACCATAAAAAAAGACATTTAAGTGCACTGATTTTGGGGGAGAGTAGAATGTAAAAGAGATCATTTTAGGGCTCCGCACTTTCTCCCTAGCCTGTCCTCCCCTCAAATATCTTTGTTCTTTTAAATTCTATCCCTTCCCTAGTCCTTTTCCCTTTACTATTTTCTACAACCTAAAAGTTGGCTCAGCCTAGGAATAGTACCGGGTAGAAAAATCTTAATAGGGTATACGGTCATGGGTAAAGAGATGGTTGCAAAATATATTGTTGGAATGAGTTGGGGATAGGAGCTGAAATCAGGGAGAAGTCCCATTACTCTGTTAATAAAAAACATAAAAAGAGTGAGAGAAGGAAAATCAAATCATCATTTATTGCAAATACGTCTTCTAACTTGGTTCAATAGTTGTCTCCAAAGCCACTATGTTATAAGATTTTGTCTCATGATTTTAGTTTTTCCTGTTAAACAAGTAATGCTTGTTCCTTGTAAAAAAATCAAATAACACAGAAGTCTAAAAAAAAAATAATGTAAAACCTCTAAAACCTGATTCCCTGGAAGGAAAAACTGATTATAACTCGGTACTTTCTCAGACTTGCAAATTTTTATATACATGTATTTTTTCAACATATAATACATAATATATAAAGGGCCTTTTCTTTTAAAAAGAATTACTTTATTCTTTTGTATGAATAAGATAAAAATAAACATACTCTCAGCATACACTTTACTCTTACTCATGGACATCATAATTGTTCATATTTGAGGTACATAGACTTGACATATAATAGGCAACTCTCTACAAATTATTGTTTATCAATATTTAGTTAGTTTATTCAAAAAACAGTGACTAAAAAGCATGATATCTATTCTTATGCAGCTTAAATTCTATTAGGAAAATAAAGGCACACCAAAGAAATGTTAAAACAAAAATATCAGGAATGAATGCTAATAAAATAATGAAAATATCATAACTTGAAAGAGTGACTGGGTAACTACTTTAAATTTTGATGGTTTCTCTTTTAAGTCTTATCCACCAAGAAAAAAACTAAAGTATGAGTTTTATACTGTAGTTTCGTACAATTAAATTCTCAAGATTCAAAATTACCTTCCAAATGCTAGCAATTAGGCGTATAAACTCTCGTAGGCTTTGGGCAATGGTATCCTGTAAGGCCAGCTCTTTCTAAGTCAATCACTATGGGTCTGATTGACCTTGGCAGTATTACAGGGTCATATTTTTACATGGCTGAGCTGTTCTTGAACAATTTATACAATGTACTAGGTACAAATAGTCTTTTCTTCAGCACCAGGCATGCGTGTCTTATCTTCTCACCCATTCTTCTCCCCACTGCCACTCCACCCCACCTTTTCTTTCATTACTTTTATGAAAGAAAAACTATTGTAGGACATGTAAAGAAAACTCGTCCCCATGGGCTTTTTTTCTTTCAGCCTGCCCTTTCTTCATGCTATGTTATAGTTGAAATACTGCACTTGTGGACTCCTGGTTTATTCTTAAAATGGATTTTATTTGTGAGTTTATCTGGTTGTTTTGTGGCTCCAATATCGCAAAGAATAACCTCTTTTCATTTTCATCAGAGGAAGGACAAGAGCTGGAAAGGGATGTGGTTCTGTCAGCAATTCGCCTAGGAAAAATTTCAATCTTTTTCTAAACTGTTCTACAAAGGAATTGCAATGTCATCACAGAAAAAGACTGAGATTACTATTCTTAACTATCAAAGTATCTCCAATAAAATATAATTTTTAAATAAATAACTAAGACCCATTTCCATGAAGGCAATCTTTTATTTCCTTCATGCTTCAACCCAGCATAGTGTGGGATGGGGAGGGGAGAGGAGAAAATATTAAACTAGAAACCGAGGTTGTCAGGCAGGATCAAAGCAACATCCCTGGTGGCATGTTCAAACAGGTGATGGAGAGTTTAAAGAAAACGTAATTGACAAAAGTGTGGACAGGCTAAAATGAAGCCAACAGTAAAATACTGAGGGGGCCGGTTTTGCCACTCAGCTGGCTGCAATGGCAAAAGAAAGTGGGGCAGGTGTGGGGCTGATGTAGAAAACGGATCCGATGGGACCTGCAAACTTCACCAAAGTACCCAGCAGCTCACACGCAGCTCGGCAGAGCAAGAGTTGGGGAAGTAAACATCCCAACTTCATTCTTCTTGAAGTCTGCGTCTCCTGGTGGTGCCTCGCATTGGTGGGACTCAACTGGAAACCTGAGGACAAATGAGCTTGTGGATACAGCTCATCCAGGTCAGCCTTTCAGGGCAGAGAGCTGTGGGGAGAGGAACAGAGAAGATCTGCAGGGCAAAGAAGGTAACCAGCCCATCAGATGCTGCTGCACATGAAATCTCAAGGTCTGTGGGCCTTTCCTTTCCTCTCTAGGCAAGGTAGAGGTCAAGGGTCATCCCAATTGCCAAAATTCTGTAGATCTTCCCTTTATTCTCTATGGCTTATTTGACGAGGAGAAAGTAAAGGGCTGGAAAAGAATAGTTGAAAATGGCATCAAAATGTTTTCAAAATTCTCAACATCTTTCTTTCCTTTCTTCCCTGATATTAGGGGTGATTTTCCCCCCATCATTAAAAAAGGTTTATGGGTAATTAAAACATTTTTAGTAAAATTTGAATGTATCACATGGAGGTAATCTAAGTGTGCCAGATTTAAAAATGATTTAACTTTCATGTAGCATTTCCACAATATCAGTATGAATATGAAATGTTTATAGTATTGATTTGCCATTTTCACAGTTTTTCCTTATTTAGTAGGAGTATTTATCAAAATTCCAGAGCATTGACAGCTTTTGCTCTCCACTACATTGTGAGCTCCCTAAGAGGAGTCCACAGGTATTTTTGTGTCTCCCTAGCATCTGTTTAATGGGTTTAGCGGTGATTTCACAGAGACTAATTTTAGTCTCATTATTGTACGCTGAGCACTATGCTAAGTGCCTTTTTAACAATCATCTACTTCAATCACCAAGACAACCCTACGAGTTTTCAGATGAGAAAATTTAACTTCAGAAAGGTTAAATAACTTGCCCCAGGTCATGCAACAATGTGTTAAAGCTAGGAGCTAACCTGGGTCTGGATGACTGCCCTTTTTTTCTCATTTCTAATGAACACATGAAACTGCCACTTAGAAGTACATAAGACAAGGAGGCGTGCAACTTTCTACAGTGCCTGGCAAGACTCACTAAAGACATTGAAGGTGGTATTATTATAAGTATCATTATCATTATGCTGAGGAATATGAAAACATTCCTACACTCATGTAGGTAAATTGTGGTAGGGAGTATTAGATAATTACTCAAATGACTATAATGGAGATAGAGTAAAGAAAGGATCATAAGGCAAGTACAAAAATACATGTGAGGGTGGTGGCCCATTGAACAATGAATAGGATTTCAATAGCTAGAAGATGAAAGAATGCCATTCCAGGTGGAGAGAACATTGTGAACAAAGGCAGTGAGGCTGGAACACACAAGGTGTGTACAGGGATCAACAAAGAATTTAATGATGGGAGCTTGAGGAGGTATAGGGAACCAGGAAAGAGAGGACTGGGAAAGTAGGCTGGAGCCTAGTGATTAACCTACTTGACTGTATTATCATCCAGTAAATATTTCCAGAACTCATTGACAAGAGAGCCCATCAAGGATCATGATGAAATCTTAAAAACATTTTTATCGAGTGGATTTCTCTGATCTAGCAAATTAACAACCTTGAAAAAAAGAAGAAAATGAAATCAGTATGATGAAGCACCCCCGTCCTACTCTCTTCCAGTGTGTCTTCTACACAAAAGTGGGTGTGAACATCTTAAGATTCGAATCTGATTATGTCACCTTTTTGCTTTAAGCATTTTATTTGCCTTTCATTTCCTAAATTCAACACGCTGACCTCTTCAACTACATCGTTTACCAAACCCCATCTTTAAGAGGTTCTGCCCACACCATACTTCTCTCTGTTTCCTCGATGTGCTCCTCCACCTGGGCGGATCCCTCACACCTCCATGCCTGGCTGAGCTGTCTTTCAGGTTCCAACCCAGCTGTCCCTTCTTTTATAAAGTCGTTCCTGCAGCCTCGTTGGTGGACTCCGTCCTGCACAACTCCCATAGTACCATTTTTTATGTACCTCTATTTGTGCACTTGCCACATTATTTTGTCATGTTAATTAAATTCCAGAGGCTTTTTTTGTGTGGGGGTGGGGGAGGGCGGGGAGACGGAGTCTCTCTCTGTCTCTCAGACTGGAGTGCAGTGGCGCCATCTCGGCTCACTGCGAGCTCCGCCTCCAGGGCTTTTAAAACTTGTTTTGACGTTCCCATTTCCTGGAGCAAAGCAAGTGCACAGTAGACATTTACTGAATTTAAAAAATAAATGAAATAGTGGCATTTGCCTTGTGAGCAGACTTAGCTTGAAAGTCATAGAACCAAGCTCTGTGCTTAGACAGTGAAATGGTTTGGATTTGTGTCCCCGCCCAAATCTCATGTCGATTTGTAATCCCCAGTGTGGAGGTGGGGCCTGGTGGGAGGTGTGTGGATCATGGGAGCAGATTTCCTCTTTGGTACTGTTCTAATGATAGAGTTCTTCTGAGATGTGGTTGTTTAAAAGTGTGTAGCACCTCCCCACTCCCTCTCTTCCTCCTGCTCTGGGCATGTGAAGATACCTGCACCTGTTTTGCCTTCTGCCATGTGTAAAAGCTCCCTGAGGCCTCCCCAGCCGTGCTTCCTGTACAGCCTGTGGAACTGTGAGCCAATTAAAACTCTTTTCTTTATAAACTACAGTTTCTGGCATTTCTTTATAGCAATGCAGGAACAGACTAATACAGATGGTAAGACTTTCAGCACCTATGATGGATGGGTCATGATAGGATAGCTCATGACTTCTCATGCCCTTCTACCCAATCTCTGAAATGGTTGTCAAGGTAACTTCTGTATTCTTAATCTGTCTAGACGGCTATGATATGGCTCCATAATTATAGCTTTTGTATTCTGTTATTTTTACTTTAAATATTTTCAAAGGTGCTTTCTTCTCAGCTTGTAGATTTTTGAAGAATTCTGTTTCTGAAAGGTATGTTATTTCATCTTTATACTTCAGTCTCGTGTCCCAACTCATTATGTTGTGAGATTATAGTCCCTGCTCTTTTTCTCCCAAGAATTACTGGAAATCACCCAAACCACTCTTTTTTGGAATCACAAGTGTAGTTTTCTGTCGTAATAAGTTTGCATTTTTTTTTTCATGGTTCCTTCCCACTCAATCTTGTTACCTTCAGAATTCAGTGCAAAACTACTCGGGGGAGGGCTGTATAATCCATCCT
Source organism: Piliocolobus tephrosceles (assembly GCF_002776525.5). Classification (NCBI taxonomy): domain Eukaryota; kingdom Metazoa; phylum Chordata; class Mammalia; order Primates; family Cercopithecidae; genus Piliocolobus; species Piliocolobus tephrosceles. Next base: position 63,926,924 of record NC_045452.1, read on the forward strand.
AATCAATTTTTATCAAACAGCATACTGTACATGCTATTTTAATATATTTATTATTGAAACATCTTCTGGCTAAAAAATAATTTGAGACAACTAATTTTAAAATTGTATTTAATGATTCTCACTTAAGAATGGCTTGATTCAACTAATTAAGAATTGAGTTTTCTATGACTGCTTATTCAAAGATAATTTCCTCAACAGCCAAATCTTACCTTCATCAGATGTTATTCCCTTACATTGTTTTTCTTCCTGGCATTCAACAAGTTAACTTGTTTTTAAACTCATCTTAATGTAGCTCTGAAATAGAGAAGCAAGCTGTGGTTCTGGCTCTTATTATGGACCAGGAAAGGAACAAGTGAAAGGAGATTCCCAAATCCAAATGTTTAAATCTTAATTAGGCAACTAAGTACTTCTTTAAATGAAATAGATTGCCTAAATCATCCAAGCATACCTCGTCATCCAGACCTTATTTTAAATCATTTAAATCACAAAATCTACTAATACTCATATCTGGTTGAGATTAGGATTCTGAAAAATTATGAAAACAAATTAAAACATGGGGATGATAAGATGATTGTACAGAACAGACCACTTCAGGGAGGGAGGTGGGTGTAGGAGGAGTATCCCGTGACATGGACAGTTAGTGGTCTCTCAGCTGCATCTGTCTTCTTCTAGTGGGATGGTCTGCCTGAAGGAACAGGCAGGAAAGAGGGGGAATGTCAGAGATAAATAGTTGAGTTTAGGATATTGGAGCCTGGTTGCTGTAACAGCCTGTGAAGTGTTAGGCATCATACAGAGTGACCCATCAGGCACCCTTCTCTTAGGTCACTTGTTGTGAGATTATAGTCCCTGCTCTTTTTCTCCCAAGAATTACTAGAAATCACCCAAAGCACTCGCTTTTGGAATCACAAGTGTAGTTTTCTGTCGTAACAAGTTTGCATTTTTTTTTTTTCATGATTCCTTCCCACTCAATCTTGACCATGATTGAGTGGGACCAATCTTGACCAATTTTATTTGTTCTGAAGAAATGAAGGGTTAACATCTTAAGGACCTAGTGCTAGAACTCATGACGTGGTAACCAATTGAGAGACATTGTGGGTTCACATTTGACTTATAATTGTTGGAGGTTGATATGAGTAGAGTACTCAAATATTATTCTTTAAACCCAAGCAACCATGAGCTCCTTCTTACTCACATGCATATGTGTGCATGTGTCAGCTTGTGCCACTGTAACAAAACACCAGAGACCAGGTGGCTTATAAACAACAGAAATTCATTTCCCTCAGTTCTACAGGATGGAACTCAGATCAGGGCGCCAGCATGATCTGGTTCTGATGATGGAGCTCTCCAGGTCATAGACTGCCTGCTTCTCCTTGTCCTCTCAACAGTTGGAAAGAGAGCAAAAGAGCTCTCTGGGTTCCTTTTGATAAAGGCACTAATTCCATCACAAGGGCTCCACTTTCACAACCCAGTTATCTCCCAAAGGCCACACTTCCAATACCACCACCTTAGGGTTAGGATTTTAACATATGAAGTTTGGAAGGACACAAACATTCAGTCCATAACAGCGTGTGTCTTGGAATGCCTATTCTTCCTACCTTGCAAGCTTTTTTTTTTTTGAGACAGAGTCTGGCTCTGTCGCCCAGGCTGGATGGAGTGCAGTGGCCGGATCTCAGCTCACTGCAAGCTCTGCCTCCTGGGTTTACGCCATTCTCCTGCCTCAGCCTTCCGAGTAGCTGTGACTACAGGTGCCCGCCACCTCGCCTGGCTAGTATTTTTTTGTATTTTTTAGTAGAGACGGGGTTTCACTGTGTTAGCCAGGATGGTCTCGATCTGCTGACCTAGTGATCCGCCCGTCTCGGCCTCCCAAAATGCTGGGATTACAGGCTTGAGCCACCGCGCCCAAGCTTTCTTATTTGGAGGCTGTGCGATTCAGTCATCCAGGTATGGACCTTTCTTGTGGTCACCCCATTTTATTTGACGTTTTCCTAAGAATATTACAGGCCCTCTAGATGCACCATTTTGCCTGATGGTAGGCACTAAATACTTACCTCATTGAAAGAAAAATGAATCTCTTTTTCTGCAGGAAAATCAGAATTAACCAAGAGGATAATTTCCAACAATATTAGTGTCAAATTTAGTGAAATAAAATGTCATTATACAGCTAAAAATAAGGTAATGCATATACATGGTTATTTTAAATAAAAATATTTATTGATTATCTCTCTGTGCCAGGCACTGAACATATGCTCCTTAGAGTTCTTATGATCATGCTGCAAAGTAGATATTATGATTTTTAATTTGTAGATGAAGAGCTAGATACTCAGTGAAACCAGTTAACTTGTCCCAAATTTCCCAGCTAATTAGGAATTGGCTAAATTCTAGTTGGCTCCCAAGTGTGTCATATTTCAAAGATTCTTTCCTGTATCATTCCTATTTACCCACCTTATTGGATCTTTACAGAATAATAATCTTTTCTCTCCTCATACCAAGAGGAAAGCTGATCTCCAAGAACTTTGGTTAAAATGAAGGAGGCTTCTTCTCCCAGCAGCGACTCCTATCAAGTAGCACAGATGTCATGTAATAACTGTTTGAGATTACTTCCCTCATTTTTTCTCTCCAAGTTGACTCAACTGTGGGAGCACGGGGTGAGTTCATTCAAGTTCAGCAGCCCCAGGCCAGACAACCACAGTAGCCTACTGAGTCTTGTTTTTCTCTCCCTCTCCATTCATCCATTCATTCATCCACCCATATTTAATACCAAAATTTTATGCCAGGTGCTACGAAATGTGCTAGGAATTCAAAGAAACAGATCATTCCTTCAAAGAGTCTACGAGGGGAGTAGAATGTAAATTGATACAAAAATGAGAGCATGTCAAAGGGCTAGTAAAGGTGAAAAGGAGGAAGGGATCAACTCTTCTTGATGGGTCACAGAAGGCTTTACAAATGAAATGATTGAGCTTTCTCAGCAGCCACTAAAACAATGAAGAGTCAGGAACTTTCCCCTACCTGGGCCAACTTTGCCCAAAGTATGTTTTACCCATGGAAGTTGTGAACAATTGAGTTTTCATCATGCTTCTTTGTCAGCATATCATGGGACGCAGTGTCGATGCATGTCACGTCTCATCTCTGCAATACCAGGGAGGATCTTTGTTATGTGGAGGTGTACATCTTTATCATCACTCTGGGAGACAATGTTGACTCTTCAAAGTGATCTATAATCTTTTGCATGACATCCCGCATGTGTGCTTCAAGAACACAGTCATCACATTTCTGATGATTTTAGATGACTCTCCCACAAACTTGTGATGACATGCCTAAGCTCAAATTAAAATCAGTCTGTAGAATAATGGCCTGCCAGGACACAGTGGAGACAAGCAAGCATCCTGGTGCTTTTTAAAGCACCAGAGCGGAGAAGAATGTGAATCTAAGTGGAGTGGTTGAAAATAGCTGTATGTTTTGCCATTAGCAGCTGTGGCTGCAAATCAAGGGCAAATCTCATCTAGGCAGTGTAGACAGGCCTCTCCGACATGCATCATTCTTATGTGCACATATACATGCCTGGTTGGTGAAAGAATGATTAGCACTGTTTTCAAACACAAAACCCAGTTACATATGTAAGTTTGCAGTGAGTATTTATAAAATGCCTGGAAAAGCCATATACCAAGTCTATTCATTCTTCTGAGTGCTGTGTTATTCACAGAATATATGCTGTCTACGGTATAAGAATGGTTTACATTCTTAGAATTGGTGCTTCAAGCATTATGCTAATAATTCGATGCAACACAACTCCTATGGTCAATGCATAGGACCACAATTCCTGTGGTCAACGATCACCTTTTCTCTAATTGATCTTGTTGCATAGAGTCTAAAATAAGCCTAACTTTAAAAATTATATCGCACTATACTCAAATTTTAGCATATTTGAGTTGACACATTTAAGGAAAATGTAAAATTTTAAGGATATACTTAATTTTGAAACAAATCTGGAATATGATGTCTCTATACCGTGGAAAACTACTGTGAAAAACCTATTTGCCAATTGCTATCTAAACCATTTGCATTAATAGCCTTTCGGAAGAGAAGACATATATAAAGGGCTGATACTAAGCTTTCCGGTGTTTTTCTCAAGGATCTGGTCATTATCAGAGTTTCCAAAGTATTTCGAAGCGGGGGTTCCTAATCGTGGCTATGACTGAGAGACACTGTTGGGGTAGAAAAGAGTGGAGTTGGCCCCTGTGCCCACTGACTATCTGAGTGCAAGGTTTAAGCCTCTGGCTCACTGCACAACCAACTTTCAGGGCGGGGTTTGGCACAAAGAAAAGGTTCAGCATACATTTGCTGAATGAGTATGTGAGCAAATAAGCCAGTTTATAGTCAACCAGTCACCAGAGATGTAGTCAGTCTGTTTCTGGGGTCAATATAGAGAAATTGCATAGACCTTGGAGTTGTGATGACCTCTCATCAAGAGTCAGTTTCAGTTTATTTATCTCTAAACCAAGCACAGTGCATAAAGCGATAAACATATAAAAGTGTCAATAACCAGGCAAGAGAAATGCATAAAGCATGTTCAAATAGGAAGAGATGAAGTCAAATTATCTCTATTTGCAGACAACATGATTGTATATTTAGAAAACCCCATTATCTCAGCCCCAAATCTCTTTAAGCTGATAAGCAACTTCAGCAAAGTCTCAGGATACAAAATCAATGTGCAAAAATCACAAACATTCCTATACACCAATAACAGACAAACCAAGAGCCAAATCATGAGTGAACTCCCAGTCACAATTTCTACAAAGAGAATAAAATACCGAGGAATGCAACTTACAAGGGATGTGAAGGACCTTTTCAAGAAGAACTACAAACCACTGCACAAGAAAATAAGAGAGGATGCAAACAAATGGAAAAACATTCCATGCTCATGGATAGAAAGAATTAATATTTTGAAAATGGCCATACTGTCCAAATTTATAGATTCAGTGCTATCCCTGCTATCATTGCATTTATTCACAGATTTAGAAAAAGCTACTTTAAATTTCACATGGACCCAAAAAAGAGCCCATAGAGCCAAGATAATCTTAAGCAAAAAGAATAAAGCTGGAGGCATCATGCTACCTGACTTCAAACTATACTACAAGGCTACGGTAACCAAAACAGTATGGTACTGATACCAAAACAGATACGTAGGCCAATGGAACAGAACAGAGTACCCAGAAATAACGCCACATATCTGCAACCATCTGGTCTTTGACAAACCTGACAAAAACAAGCAATGGGGAAAGGATTCCCTATTTAATAAATGGTGTTGGGAAAACTGGCTAGCCATATGCAGAAAACTGAAACTGGACTCCTTCCATACACTTTACACAAAAATTGACTCAAGATGGATTAAAGACTTAAATGTAGGACCTAAAATCATACAAACTCTAGAAGAAAACCTAGGCAATACCATTCAGGGCACAGGCATGGGCAAAGACTTCATGACTAAACACCAAATGGCAACAAAAGCCAAAATTGACAAATGGGATCTAATTAAACTAAAGAGCTTCTGCACAGCAAAAGAAACTATCATCAGAGTGAACAGGCAACCTACAGAATGGGAGAAAGTGTTTGCAATCTATACATCTGACAAAGGGCTACAAAGAACTTAAACAAATTTACAAGAAAAAAACAAACAACCCCGTCAAAAAGTGGGCAAAGGATATGAACAGACACTTCTTAAAAGAAGACACTTATGCAGCCAATAAACATATGGAAAAAAGCTCATCATCACTGGTCATTGGAGAAATGCAAATCAAAATCACAATGAAATACCATCTCAAGACAGTTAGAATGGCAGTCATTAAAAAGTCAGGAAACAACAGGTGCTGGAAAGGGTGTGGAGAAATAGGAACGCTTTTACACTGTTGGTGGGAGTATAAATTAGTTCAACCATTGTGGAAGACAGTGTGGCAATTCCTCAAGGATCTGGAATTAGAAATACCATTTGATCCAGCAATCCCATTACTGGGTATGTATCCAAAGAATTATAAATCATTCTATTATAAAGACACATGCACACGTATGTTTATTGCAGCACTGTTTACAATAGCCAAGACTTGGAACCACCCCAAATGCCCATAAATGTTAGACTGGATAAAGAAAATGTGACACATATACACCATGGAATACTATGCAGCTCTAGAAAAGGATGAACTCATGTCCTTTGCAGGCACATGGATGAAGCTGGAAACCATTATTCTCAGCAAACTAACACAGGAACAGAAAACCAAACACCACATGTTCCCACTCATACGTGGAAGTTGAACAATGAGAACACATGGACACAGGGAGGGGAACATCACACACAGGGGTCTGTCAGGGAGTGAGGGGCTAGGGGAGGGATAGCATTAGAAGAAATACCTAATGTAGATGATGGGATAAAAAAATTAAAAATAGGTTGGGAGCAGTGACTCACACCTGTAATCCCAGCACTTTGGGAGGCCCAGGCGGGTGGATCACAAGGTCAGGAGATCGAGACCATCCTGGCTAACACAGTGAAACCCCGTCTCTACTAAAAACATAACAAATTAGCTGGGCATGGTGGTGGGCGCCTGTAGTCTCAGTTACTCAGGAGGCTGAAGCAGGAGAATGGAGTGAACCCAGGAGGCGGAGCTTGCAGTGAGCCAAGATTGCATCACTGCACTCCAACCTGGGTGACAGAGCAAGACTCCATCTCAAAAAAAACTAATGGTAATAATAGTAAATAAAGAAATAAATACTAAAAAATAAAAATAATAAATAAAAGTATCGATAACAATGCTTGACACCTAGTAAGAGGCTCTTCAAATGCGGTAGCCTCCATCCCTGCTCACCCCTACTTGTGCTTCCCCAACTCCAATTTTAGCCTATATTTTATCTATTTTTTAAAATTGTTCTGTTATGGAAAATACATTGAATGGAAAATTGGACTTGGATATTGGTCCAAACCCAATATCACTTAACTTCTGGGCTTTGGTTTTCCCATCTGCAAAACGAGGGGATTGGATTCATTCCCTGGATCTCTTCTCTAAGTTTTAGCTTTAGAGTCTCCTAATTTCATTTAGGGATTCCAACAATTTATAATTATCTAAATCAATAAATACAATGCAAAGACTGTTATTTATATTGTTATCTTCTCACTTGGTTTTCGACACCCTTTCTAAAATTCTGTGAACGTTCCTCCCACTCTGTAGGTATCAGTTATATACAGCATAAATTCTGTTTGCGTGATTGAGATTTGAGTATTCTGTTTTCCCAAATCTTAGTCAACTGAGAGTTACTCTAACTGAGGCAGATTATCTATGAGTAAATTAATTTCCTGATGTTTCAGTAAATAATCCAGAATCTTCTAAGTCATCATTTTCATTTTAGGGTTGCTATTAAATATTGTGCTATAACATTTTTACGATAGTGTTGGGGGAGGTTGTACAAACAAGTTTTGGTTAATAAAGAGTTTTTACCAATAGGATTCTGGACAATAAAAAGTTCATTGTAACAAGGGGAAAATTATAACAGTTTGGTAAAACAAATGAAAAACCCGGATGATTTATTCTATTTCTCAGATAACTTTTTCCTTAAAACCTACACATGAGCATTTATGACAATCTTGAATTTCTTCAACAGTGGCAGTATTTTTGAAAGAGCAGTTCTTCTTAAATGTAGGAAATGTTTAAAATTCTTCAAGTCACATCACGATTCAGAGTTACTGGAATTTGTGTTCAGAAAGAATTGTCAGTCTTCACTCATTAGAAATGCAATGAGAAAAATGATGCCTCTATTATTAATTCATGGAAAGTAAAATAATAATTAAATTCACTTTATGTATTCCTTCTAACTGGTAATGTTGTTTTATTACTAAGATTAAATGTGTGACATTGTATGAAAAAGATTTCTGCACAGACTGATTTCAGAAAACAAAGTGACTAGAAATATATCGGATTAAAGTTGGTGTTGGTAGAATCTGTTTTTCCCCTTTCATAGCCTATAAAGAGAGGTTCTACCAAAGACAAATATCTCCATATTTTTACCATTTAATATTTTCTTTCTGTTAAGAAACTTAGCTTATGATTGAAAAGAACATAGTAAATAGAAGAGTTGTAAGTTATCAAAATAGTCCATTGAGCATAATCTATGTAGTTTTGGTTTTAAAACTCCTTTTTAACATAGAGTACAGAGAAGGCTACTTGATTGAAAGCTATTTCCCCATTAAGACACCAATGTCAAAGTTCACATATTCTGCTTAGTTCTTTTGCTATATATTGCTTGATGTCTAGTAGGTGCAGCTATTAAGGGTGGCCTTCTAATTAGGACTTTTGAAAGCAATACTTTTCATATGAAAATCAGGGTTAGATAAAGGCAATCAAATCATCAAGCAAATTTCATTTCTTGGATTTTCTTTCTCATTTCAAAGACTTAAAAGTTACAGCAGCTTTTAATTGCTCCCTGAATGGAGAATTTGACCTGTAATCAAACACACAGATATCTATGTTTCCTGGTGCTGGGAGAGAGTCACATAATAAGTCATCATACGTTTACTTTTAAATGATTGCTACCTGAAGTCATCAGTCTGAAGTCATGAATTTGCTGGGAAGCAGGAGAGGGGAAACATTACATTTGTTCAGGCTTGTGTTTTTCCATCTGGGTGGTGGTGTTTGAAACGATTATGGAGTTAAGAGATTCAAGTATTTTTGTGGCTCACTGGAGTTTTTCATATCAATATTTCTTCTCTTCAACATACACTTTAAACTTTCACGAAAATGCTTTCTAGAGGTGGTTGGTAAATGTTTAATTTTCACCTTTTGCATAGTAATGTGTTGTATGCTCCTGCCCAGAATTTGAATTTTTCTAAAACTCTGATAGACTGTCGCTTAAGAAAAAATTATTCAGGCTGGGCGCAGTGGCTCACGCCTGTAATCCCAGCACTTTGGGAGGCTGAGACAGGCAGATCACCTGAGGTCAGGAGCTCGAGACCAGCCTGGCCAACAAGGTGAAACCCTGTCTCTACTAAAAATACAAAAACTAACTGCGTGGTGGTGCGTGCCTGTAATCTCAGCTACTCCAGAGGCTGAGACAGGAGAATCGCTTGAACCCAGGAGCAGGAGGTTGCCAAGATGGTGCCACTGCACTCCAGCCTAGGCGACAGAGCCAGACTCCGTCTCAAAAAAAAAAAAAAAAAAAAAAAAAAAATTAATTAATTAATTAATTCAAAGGTATTAAAGTTCTGGAGAAAGTGTATGGTACTTCTCCTTCAATTTAGGTTCTAAAGACTTTCTTTATCCTCCATTACAGGTTTTCCAGAGCTTGTCCATGATTTTGTTAATTGATTGAGTTTTTAATTGAACAATTACTAGGGTCTAGAAGAAACCAGACTAACATACACGCCCATGCAAATTCTGTTGTCCTCTTTTAATGAGATGGTGAATATTATTTTATTTTCCATTACTATTTCGGTGATTTAGTTTAGAAAAGGAGACTTTTGCCATCATACTAAACTGAAGTTCACTGTTGTTATTCAGATCAGAACGGTCCAGAGTGCTAAAATGAGGTGTAAAAGTAGCCGTCAGCCTGAGTCCACTCGCATAGTGACATAGCCTGGCAACTTTCAAGATTTTATTAACAGAAATTCAAATGTGGCCTGGCTAATCCTAGTTTCTAATTATCTTTGGGAGACACAATATTTTCAAGGGCCTGCTTTGGATTACATATAACAATTTCTTATCAACTGCTTGGCAAGTTATAATCAAATCATAATCACCATATCATCATCAGAATATCAAGCCTCAGGAATTTGGTCAGAGCTCAAATTTGATGCCATATATTTATATTTTCTTTTTGAAGTTGAACAAGAGCTTTTAGGGCATTTAGTTGCCTCCCTAACTTTGTTCTCCCATTTAAAAAAAATAAGAAAACAGAAGTTCTCAAAGGTGAAGTAAAGTAGCTTGACCAATGTCAAACAGCTAGTGAGTGACAGAGCAAGAAATTAACTCAGCTCTCCTGAGTACAATGTGACTTCATTAATGCATGAAGCCAAGATTTAGAGCTTGGAGTCTGGAGACCAGCGAAGAGATTTTCTTCGATTTCTTTTTTGATAGAAAAGAAAGAAATTCCTATGACCATTAGGAACGTTTCCTAAATCACATTCTCCCACGTTTCCAGTTGTAATACCTAGCCCAGGGCTCCGGTCCATCTGAACATTTCTTTCTTTATAGGTGACTCATTTAGCCTTGATTGATAGAAAATGATAGTTACTTTATTCCAGTCAAGTTGCTATGCAGATACACAAAGGGCTATTGGAGTAAGACGAGAAGTCTAAAGAAAAAAAACAAAAGAGAGAGAGGTAACCTTTGCTAAGTCACTTGTGATAAAACCATCTTCTAAAACCCCAAGTCAAGACATTGGACTTCTGGTGAGGAAAATCTTTTATATGAACAGCTTCCAAAAGATATAAAAATTAAATCAATTTAGTTAACGAATTGACTTTGCTGAAAATAATGAAATACCAATAAAATTTAGGCTATACTGAAGAGTATAGGATGTACCGTCACCATGAGCATAAGAAACATTACAGTGTAACTAAGACAGAAGCCTGGTACTCAACAAGAGTCTGAGGATCAGCTTGTTAAAAAGGCAGAACACCAGGCTGCAACCCAGCCTTATAGAATCAGAATGTGCATTTTCACCTGATCCTGGGGGATTTGTATGAACATTAAAGTTTGAGAAGCAGTGGCTTAGAAACCAAGAGAAAGGCTGTTTCAGGAAGTCTGAAGTCTAGCCATCGTAAGAGGATAAATTCTCCAAATTCTTTTATTTTGCTAGTTGCTTTTGCTAATAATTTTCCAGTCTTCTAGATAGGAACCCCCCGGGTATGTCTTGTAACATTCAGGAAACATTGAAAATATGTCCTATCTTCTTCAGAGTAGGGCCTACTGCTCCATTTTATCATTTTAAATTATTATGTTATTGTCATTCTCTTGTCAACCCAGTGAAGCAGAAACCACACTTACACCTTTTTCTTCTCTCAATATTTCTTAACCTCAAATATGTCACTGCAACCAGTTCTTGATTAAACAGTGTTAAAGGACAATGGCATTGAAAGGGTCATTTAAAGTTTTAGTCATGATTTTAACTATTACGGTCACTCCAATCCCCTCTTGACTTTCCTTTTCTTTTCTTTTTTTTTGTTTTTTTGAGACAGAGTTTCACTCCTATTGCCCAGGCTGGAGTGCAATGGCGCAATCTCGGCTCACTGCAACCTCCACCTCCTGGTTTCAAGTGATTCTCCGGCCTCAGCCTCCTGAGTAGCTGGGATTATGGGTGCCCCCCAACCATGCACAGCTAATTTTTTGTGTTTTTAGTAGAGACGGGGTTTCACTATGTTGGCCAGGCTGGTCTTGAACTCCTGACCTCAGGCGATCCACCACCTCGGCCTCCCAAAGTGCTGGGATTACAGGTATGAGCCACAGCGCCTGGCCCCCTCTTGACTTTTGTAAGGAATTGCTAATAATTAATAAAATTCACAGATGTTTAGTTTTGCCTTCTCTCCCTTTTGCTGTTTAAATTTCTGACTCAGTCATTAAAAGATGATGGAATTACTAATGATTAGGAAGATAAGCTAAGAATATCAAGGATCCACAAGCTGCTGAACTGAAAGCGGTTGTTAATTGTCATTGCTACTAATATTTATTGAGTCCTTCTGTCCAGGGTTTGTGGTAGAGGGCTGAATATTTATTATCTGATTTAAATGGCATTTTTCTGATACCACTCAGGACTCCCCATGGACTGGTGTTAGTTCCAAAAGTTAGGTTGTCGGACAACACCAGGTTTATTTTGTTTTGTTTTGTTTTGTTCTGTTTCAGATGGACTCTTACTCTGTTGGTCCAGCCAGAGTGCAGTGGCGTGATCATGGCTCACTGCAGGCTCTAAGTCCTGGACCTGAGCCACCCTCCCACCTCAGCCTCCCGAGTAGCTGGGACTACAGGTACATGCCACCACACCTAGCCTTTTTTATATTTTTTTATAGAGACTGCATCCCTCACTATGTCGCCCAGGATGATCTTGAGCTTCTAGTCTCAAGTGATGCCTCTGCCTTGGCCTCCCAAAGCCAGGTTTAGTTTTACTTTAATAACTGATTGTCAAATGTAGCCTTCCACATCTTGAAAAGCATGTATATTGGATGCTTTTATTTCTGTTTAATAAGAAGGAATGGAGGTTATTATCTAATTAATCCCAAAATGTAAAATTTGGCATGAAAACTTGCTTTGCTACAAAAATACATTATCCATTAGCCATCTCTTCTGTGTTCAAAAGTGGCTTAATAGCATATGTATTCAAGAATTAATACTGGTGTTTGAAAATGGTAAATACATCTATAATTAGTGTCCCATAGTTTGATTACATACGAACATGTGAAATTGTTAATCTTCTGGAAATTGATGTTTTCTTCATTAAAATATTTCTTCTGGGAATCAATGTTTTGTTCACTTTAAAAATCAGTCTCTCAATTGCCATGCTATTTTTCAAAAAGCTAAAAATGTTTGAAACTTGAGAGATGTTAACACACATACAAATTAAGAGCATTGAAAACTAATTTAAGGAAGTGAGATAGACATATTAGTTATAAACTAGATTTATTATTTAGCAATCTTTTTGTCTATTATAATGTTTTCATTTAATTAGTCATGAATTGGCTTATTTAAAAATAAAATAAAATCAGGCCAGGTGCAGTGGCTCATGCCCATAATCCTAGATCTTTGGGAGGCCAAAGCAGGCTGATGGCTTGAGCCCAGGAGTTCGAGACCAGCCTGAGAAACATGGCAGTCTCAAAAACTACAAAAATTAGCTGGGTATGGTGGCATGCGCCTGTAGCCTCACCTGCTCAGGAAACTGAGGAGGCAGGGTTGCTTGAGCATGGGAGGTAGAGGCTGTAGTGGGCTGTAGATGAGCCACTGCACTTGAGCTCAGGTTGCAGAGTGAAACCCTGTCTCTAAATCAATCAATCAATAATCAATCCAGGCAATGCCTTCTGTGTGGGTGGAAATAATTTTTTACATTTAAAAAATTGATATAGTACTTAACCTTAGTATCCGAAAATAAATGCCAGGTTAAGATTATGTTACACATAGTTCATCAGTTATGAGTTTTACTTACGTTATCATGAAGCGACAGAGCTGCTGTCTCCTTCCCTCTCTGTCATCAATGAGCCTGAAACAGATGCCTGCGACTGTTCCAGTTTTAGGACTCAACCTCCCCAACCCTGAAAAACTCTAGACGAGGGAAATGAGACTCAAAAATTTCAAGTAACTTATCCAACTTTCCAGGAAAGTGGAAGAGGCAAGATGTAAAGACAGGTTTGCCTGAAACTCTTGAGAGCATGCCTTCATGATGAGGAACGATAAGGGAGGGCAATTTATATAACACATGCACTTTGACCAAATTATCCTGTTAAATAGGCTTGAAAAGCGCCTAGAACCACCGATTGACCCGTTGAAAATCATTATACCTGGGGAGAACAATGAGACAAGTAACCAAGATATTCAGATGAACAACTGCCCTCACATGTAATGAGTATGCTTGTTTTGAAAGGCAGGTGATGATAACTCTGTAAGAAACCTCATAGTGGTTTATTTTAAATTAACCTCCTCCTGTTTCCTATTTGGAAAACGATATCCTTATTTATCATTCTGGAGCTGCTTGCAGGCCTCTCTTTTTAATGTTTATTACCAAGAATTGTTTTGTGATGGCTGATTGCCCCAAATCAAGGATGGCAAGATAACCTTGTCTTCAGTTAAAACCACTTGGGGAATTGGCGAAAGTCAGCAAGATAAACCAAAAAGCAAACACCTCATGTGTAAATAGGAGCTCTGTATAGAAGTTCAGTTTGTCTTATTTAAAAATAATGAAAATATGCTCATTCATAAATATTTAATTAGAGAGGAGGCACACAGCCAAGGTGTTTTTATTCAAAATCATTGTTAGAACATAAAACTTTTTTATTAATCTAAATTCACTCAAATCTTAGGTAATATTTTTGATAATTTACTGATCTAACCTGTTAGCTGCATTGTAAATCACTATAAAAAAAGGACATATTTTTAAGATATAAATCACGGAATGTTTGAACTTAAAAATAATCCAGTCCAGCCTTCTTATGAATGAGGAAAGTGAGTAAGTGTCAATGTGTAGATGTGAATTGAAGCATTTCATTCCAAGGCAAGTGAGCACTCAGTCTAGAAAACCATGTCGGCTCTCTGAAATACTAAAATCATCATTTTATTTAGGTAGAAATTGTTAAGCTTACATATAATTGTTTCTGCAATCAGTTAGGGAGATCCTTGAAAATAGGAACTGTATTATAGAAGGTTTTGATTTCCCACAGTGCTTAACTCAATTTAACAGTGCTTTGCAATTTGTTGATTTGTGGATTTTACCCAACCCTTCACGTGCACATTCTCACATCCAAGACAAAAGAAGTGTTGGGCTGGGGGCGGTGGCTCACGTCTTTAATCCCAGCACTTTGGGAGGCCAAGGCGGGTGGATAACCTGAGGTCAGGAGTTCGAGACCAGCCTGGCCAATATGGTGAAACCTCGTCTCTACTAAAAATACAAAAAATTAGCCGGGCATTGTGGCGCATGCCTGTAATCCCAGCTACTCAGGCGGCTGAGTCAGGAGAATCGCTTGAACCCAGGAGGTGGAGGTTGCACTGAGCTGAGGTTGTTCCATTGCACTCCAGCTTGGGCAATAAGAGCAAAAACTCCGTCTCCAAAAAACAAAAAAAAAAAAGTGTTGATGAAGAGTGTTTGAGGTCCACAGAAGACAGAGCCCTACATGAACTGGAAATCTAATTGACTTTTTGTTATATCTTGTATCAACTTAGTATTTTGTGACACCTTACTGAAGAAAAATAGTACCTGCTATTCCTTAGGTAGAAAGAAGTTTAAAGCATTTGGAAATGTTTTAAACATTTGGAAATGTTTTCTTGCTTAAACATCAAGATAACATATGCACTGGGATATTTTTCCAAGGTGTTTTGTATCAATAACCATAAAGTCACTTAAGATGGCATTAGAAAAACTATTTTTCCTCCTTAAATGGACTGTGTAGAGGAACAGAAACCTATAATACCATCCACTAATACTTGTTCTTAAATGACTCTTATGGACTTTCAACTTAGCACATTCCCAAAGCAAATGGAATTGGGGAAAGGATGGCTTGACACCTTAGCTGTTACTACTCTCCTGTCAGCTGTCACAGCAGCTCGATGCGTCCCAGCAAACCAGAGCCACTGTTGTTAGCCGAAGTACGGTCCCTGCCAGCCTGGGTGAGGAGGGCAGGGAAAGATTGTGTTACCCAGTGACAGCTGAATCTTTCCAAGAGAATTAGCTGCCTAATTCCCCTCATGAAAATGTACCTTTTATATAAAGTTGGAAGAGAAATAAAAATGGAAATAGTATTAGTGCTTTTACTAAGATTCAGCAGGCTTTCTGGTTCTGATGCTAAAGCATTTTTTTTTTTAAAGATATAATTCTTCTTCACACAAAGTTAGCAAGAAAGGCTAAGAATTTATAGCCGTGTGTGCGTGTGTTAAGTATTCCTCATTCAAACCATAGAAAATTTAGCTGCTATACAATTGTGTTTCTCAGAAGCAATTTCTCATTTCATTCCTTCCTTTTTTGTTATTTGGCATCTTAACCTGACCCTCACAGGAAGTCCTACAAATAGGGACAAGAATTACCTGTAAACTAGACCACTTGTCATTGTGAAGCCTCATACCCTCTTCTCTACTTAAGAATCTGAGTTAAACTAGATGACTCTTCAGTTTCTCTTACCCCAATATCTTGTGACATTCAAAGTTTAACTTTCACAAGTGTGATACTCAAACTTTAACTTTCATAAGTTTAACTTTCGTAACAGCATATCCACTTAGACGCTTAAAATCAAAATCGGCTCTGCTCATGATCTGCCTCTCATCATGAATCTTTAATATACTAGTTTTTGGGTATCTTTCAGGATCATATTGTTTTCAATTCTTTATGCTAGTACATACAGCCAGTGTCACCATCTTGGTCCATGAATTTAAAAACTACACTGCCCTGTAGAAAGGTTGAACTCTTGCCTTTAAACATTGTTCTTTGCCAACAATAAAAATGCATGACCTTACTAATCTTCTAAAGAACACTTTCTTCTGTTTCTGGTTTAGAGGAACACGTTTGATGTTCCATTTCTCTTCTTTTATCTCACTCTTTCATGTTGCTGTGTATTCTAAGTCGTTGTTTCCGTAGCTTGGCATCAGTGGGGATTTCCCTTTTAAATAATGATTTTTTTTCAGATTAAAACATTGCTTGAGAAAGGAGTTATTTGCCATCAGCTTGAATTGTTAGGTTTAATAAATTTTAAAGGAGTATGGGATTGAGCCACTAATGAGGCATTTTCTTCTTTTTTAAAGATGCCAGAGATTGTTATAGATTCTAATACTGGGGATCTCTTACTGAAGTTACCTGTATTTTCCATACTCTGAATCCAATTACCGGATTTAAAATCTCCACTCATGTTCTTGCCTTCCCCATGGATTTGGGGTTATATTGTTCTATTTATTCTGTTAACATCAAGCTGGGGAGTTCTATCAGGTTGTAAGTCAGGAGTGTGGACCCCGGAGTGGGGATCCACTCTAATTGCTACCTTCTTAGAACAAGAATCCAAGATAATTACTTATCTTATTTTCAATTTAAAAACTCAGCTCTCTTTAGTTCTATAATACCATGGGCCTCCTACAGGGCCAGTGGAATCTTATTGTTAACTTCTCCCCCTCACTATCCACCTGCATTTGTAAAACTCTAGTCTCTTATTTCCTTATTATTTTATATGGAAGTGCTATAATTTACCTCTGGTAATTAGTGGAACAGCAGGTCCTAAAAAGGTATTTAAATTTTTTTTTTTTATTTTGGAATGATAGACATTCTCACTGTTGTCTTTGTTGTGCCTTTTCTTAATAGTGTGGAAAAGACTATGTTTTCTTCTAGAGCAGAAATACTGCCTTTTAAAATCTTAATATCCATGCTATAGTCTGAATATCCTTGCCATGTGTTCCCCTAGAGCCCATGTGTTAAAATCTTAACCCCTGAGGCCATGGTTCCCTTGGGAAGTGATTTAGCTCATGGAGGCAGAGCCCTCATGATTGGCATTCGTGCCCTCACAAAAGACAATGCAGACAGTTAGTTAATCCCTCCCACCAGATGAGCACACAGTAAGAAGAAGGAGCCATCTGCGAATCACATAAAGGCTCTCACTGGACACTGAAACTACCAGAACCTTGAATCTTGGACTTCCCAGCCTCCAGAACTGTGAGAAATAAATTTCTGTTATTAGAAGCTACTCAGTCTACGATATTTTGTCATAGCAGCCCACATTAAGATAATCCTGAAGTCCTAGTGCAGCTCATATTAAATACTCAATAACAAGTGTGACAGAGGCAGAGATAAAGCTGGAATTTATAAATATTTAAAAATGTCAAATATTCTGAATAAGCCTTGTAACAAACCCTATTGGTCACCTACCCGACATCAATTCATCTCCCCAATCTTTACCACATCAACTTCTTCCTTCCTCATGTATCTACCTTTCTCTGTGGTCATATTTGAAGGAAATTGACTCCAATATCAGTCTCAGGGGTGGTTCCTAATTGGCCTAAACCAAACACAGTGGCCACAGGACTTTTGCCAATGATTGGTTTCAGCATGGCCATGAGACACATGTCTGGCCAATGAGCTATAAAAGGACGTCTTCTAGGAAATTTTTCTTTCTTCCTGAAAGCAGTATGTGGAAGAAATGGACATATTTTTCTGACCTTCTGTCATTGTTGTATCTGCATGTGACATCTTGAACCCTGACATAAGCTGGTCATAAGAGAATCCAAGGCACAGAAGGTTCAAAGCTAGGTCTTGACTATACCATGCCTTAGAGGTGTCGAATCTCTGCATTTCTGGTTACCAGGGTAATTAATATTCTTATTGTTTAAGCAAGTTGAATCAAACTTTTCTGTTTTTCATTTTTTTAATTTAATTTAATTTAATTTAATTTAATTTAATTTAATTTAATTTAATTT